>NW_027120346.1:0-7500 GCF_038355195.1 Osmerus mordax | reverse complement strand
CTACCGAATTGGAAACCATCAATCCTGGGAAAATAACAACTCACACGTGTGCCCCTTATGCTAACTTGAATTTAGAAACCGTCCTCAACAAAATCCCACGTTCGGGCGCAAAACTGCACGTTTGAGGCCACATTTTCAATGATGCTGGAAACTTACATTCAAAGCTGGGAAAATGTGCTCATCTACAGGCATCCCCACTTAGGGACGTCGTAGCACCTTGACTCGGGTGGCGTTGGAAAGGTCTGGTCCAGGGGAACACGGGCGTGTCAAGGTTGCCACGCGCACGCGCATCCCCGCTAAACAGGAGCCCAAACAAAACTTTAAACGGAGCTACCGAATTGGAAACCATCAATCCTGGGAAAATAACAACTCACACGTGTGCCCCTTATGCTAACTTGAATTTAGAAACCGTCCTCAACAAAATCCCACGTTCGGGCGCAAAACTGCACGTTTGAGGCCACATTTTCAATGATGCTGGAAACTTACATTCAAAGCTGGGAAAATGTGCTCATCTACAGGCATCCCCATTTAGGGACGTCGTAGCACCTTGACTCGGGTGGCGTTAGAAAGGTCTGGTCCAGGGGAACACGGGGGTGTCAAGTTTGCCACGCGCACGCGCTTCCCCGCTGAACAGGAGCCCAAACAGAACTTTAAACGGGGCTACGGAAAAGGGGAGGGCTTTTTCGGGGACAACCACCACTCACCTCGGTGCCCCCCATCCCAACTTGAATATAGAAACCGTCCCCAGCCAAATCCCACGTTCGGGGGCAAAACTGCTCGTTTGAGGCCACATTTTCAATGATACTGGAAACTTACATTCAAAGTTGGGAAAATGTGCTCATCTACAGGCATCCCCACTTGGGGACGTCGTAGCACCTTAACTCAGGCGGCGTTAGAAAGGTCTGGTCCAGGGGAACACGGGCGTGTCAAGGTTGCCACGCGCACGCGCTTCCCCGCTGAACAGGAGCCCAAACAAAACTTTAAACGGGGCTACGGAAAAGGGGAGGGCTTTTTCGGGGACAACCACCACTCACCTCGGTGCCCCCCGTCCCAACTTGAACTTAGAAACCGTCCCCAGCGAAATCCCACGTTCGGGCGAATAACTGTGAATTTTAAGCCCCTTTTCCTCTCAAGCTGGAAACGTGCAAAGTTGGGAAAAGGTGTTCATTTACAGGCATCTCCACTTAGGGACGTCGTAGCACCTTAACTCAGGCGGCGTTAGAAAGGTCTGGTCCAGGGGAACACGGGCGTGTCAAGGTTGCCACGCGCACGCGCATCCCCGCTGAACAGGAGCCCAAACAAAACTTTAAACGGGGCTACGGAAAAGGGGAGGGCTTTTTCGGGGACAACCACCACTCACCTCGGTGCCCCCCATCCCAACTTGAATATAGAAACCGTCCCCAGCCAAATCCCACGTTCGGGGGCAAAACTGCTCGTTTGAGGCCACATTTTCAATGATACTGGAAACTTACATTCAAAGTTGGGAAAATGTGCTCATCTACAGGCATCCCCACTTGGGGACGTCGTAGCACCTTAACTCAGGCGGCGTTAGAAAGGTCTGGTCCAGGGGAACACGGGCGTGTCAAGGTTGCCACGCGCACGCGCTTCCCCGCTGAACAGGAGCCCAAACAGAACTTTAAACGGGGCTACGGAAAAGGGGAGGGCTTTTTCGGGGACAACCACCACTCACCTCGGTGCCCCCCGTCCCAACTTGAATATAGAAACCGTCCCCAGCCAAATCCCACGTTCGGGGGCAAAACTGCTCGTTTGAGGCCACATTTTCAATGATACTGGAAACTTACATTCAAAGTTGGGAAAATGTGCTCATCTACAGGCATCCCCACTTGGGGACGTCGTAGCACCTTAACTCAGGCGGCGTTAGAAAGGTCTGGTCCAGGGGAACACGGGCGTGTCAAGGTTGCCACGCGCACGCGCTTCCCCGCTGAACAGGAGCCCAAACAAAACTTTAAACGGGGCTACGGAAAAGGGGAGGGCTTTTTCGGGGACAACCACCACTCACCTCGGTGCCCCCCGTCCCAACTTGAACTTAGAAACCGTCCCCAGCGAAATCCCACGTTCGGGCGAATAACTGTGAATTTTAAGCCCCTTTTCCTCTCAAGCTGGAAACGTGCAAAGTTGGGAAAAGGTGTTCATTTACAGGCATCTCCACTTAGGGACGTCGTAGCACCTTAACTCAGGCGGCGTTAGAAAGGTCTGGTCCAGGGGAACACGGGCGTGTCAAGGTTGCCACGCGCACGCGCATCCCCGCTGAACAGGAGCCCAAACAAAACTTTAAACGGGGCTACGGAAAAGGGGAGGGCTTTTTCGGGGACAACCACCACTCACCTCGGTGCCCCCCATCCCAACTTGAATATAGAAACCGTCCCCAGCCAAATCCCACGTTCGGGGGCAAAACTGCTCGTTTGAGGCCACATTTTCAATGATACTGGAAACTTACATTCAAAGTTGGGAAAATGTGCTCATCTACAGGCATCCCCACTTGGGGACGTCGTAGCACCTTGACTCAGGCGGCGTTGGAAAGGTCTGGACCAGGGGAACACGGGGGTGTCAAGTTTGCCACGCGCACGCGCTTCCCCGCTGAACAGGAGCCCAAACAGAACTTTAAACGGGGCTACGGAAAAGGGGAGGGCTTTTTCGGGGACAACCACCACTCACCTCGGTGCCCCCCGTCCCAACTTGAATATAGAAACCGTCCCCAGCCAAATCCCACGTTCGGGGGCAAAACTGCTCGTTTGAGGCCACATTTTCAATGATACTGGAAACTTACATTCAAAGTTGGGAAAATGTGCTCATCTACAGGCATCCCCACTTGGGGACGTCGTAGCACCTTAACTCAGGCGGCGTTAGAAAGGTCTGGTCCAGGGGAACACGGGCGTGTCAAGGTTGCCACGCGCACGCGCTTCCCCGCTGAACAGGAGCCCAAACAAAACTTTAAACGGGGCTACGGAAAAGGGGAGGGCTTTTTCGGGGACAACCACCACTCACCTCGGTGCCCCCCGTCCCAACTTGAACTTAGAAACCGTCCCCAGCGAAATCCCACGTTCGGGCGAATAACTGTGAATTTTAAGCCCCTTTTCCTCTCAAGCTGGAAACGTGCAAAGTTGGGAAAAGGTGTTCATTTACAGGCATCTCCACTTAGGGACGTCGTAGCACCTTAACTCAGGCGGCGTTAGAAAGGTCTGGTCCAGGGGAACACGGGCGTGTCAAGGTTGCCACGCGCACGCGCATCCCCGCTGAACAGGAGCCCAAACAAAACTTTAAACGGGGCTACGGAAAAGGGGAGGGCTTTTTCGGGGACAACCACCACTCACCTCGGTGCCCCCCATCCCAACTTGAATATAGAAACCGTCCCCAGCCAAATCCCACGTTCGGGGGCAAAACTGCTCGTTTGAGGCCACATTTTCAATGATACTGGAAACTTACATTCAAAGTTGGGAAAATGTGCTCATCTACAGGCATCCCCACTTGGGGACGTCGTAGCACCTTGACTCAGGCGGCGTTGGAAAGGTCTGGACCAGGGGAACACGGGGGTGTCAAGTTTGCCACGCGCACGCGCTTCCCCGCTGAACAGGAGCCCAAACAGAACTTTAAACGGGGCTACGGAAAAGGGGAGGGCTTTTTCGGGGACAACCACCACTCACCTCGGTGCCCCCCGTCCCAACTTGAATATAGAAACCGTCCCCAGCCAAATCCCACGTTCGGGGGCAAAACTGCTCGTTTGAGGCCACATTTTCAATGATACTGGAAACTTACATTCAAAGTTGGGAAAATGTGCTCATCTACAGGCATCCCCACTTGGGGACGTCGTAGCACCTTAACTCAGGCGGCGTTAGAAAGGTCTGGTCCAGGGGAACACGGGCGTGTCAAGGTTGCCACGCGCACGCGCTTCCCCGCTGAACAGGAGCCCAAACAAAACTTTAAACGGGGCTACGGAAAAGGGGAGGGCTTTTTCGGGGACAACCACCACTCACCTCGGTGCCCCCCGTCCCAACTTGAACTTAGAAACCGTCCCCAGCGAAATCCCACGTTCGGGCGAATAACTGTGAATTTTAAGCCCCTTTTCCTCTCAAGCTGGAAACGTGCAAAGTTGGGAAAAGGTGTTCATTTACAGGCATCTCCACTTAGGGACGTCGTAGCACCTTAACTCAGGCGGCGTTAGAAAGGTCTGGTCCAGGGGAACACGGGCGTGTCAAGGTTGCCACGCGCACGCGCATCCCCGCTGAACAGGAGCCCAAACAAAACTTTAAACGGGGCTACGGAAAAGGGGAGGGCTTTTTCGGGGACAACCACCACTCACCTCGGTGCCCCCCATCCCAACTTGAATATAGAAACCGTCCCCAGCCAAATCCCACGTTCGGGGGCAAAACTGCTCGTTTGAGGCCACATTTTCAATGATACTGGAAACTTACATTCAAAGTTGGGAAAATGTGCTCATCTACAGGCATCCCCACTTGGGGACGTCGTAGCACCTTGACTCAGGCGGCGTTGGAAAGGTCTGGACCAGGGGAACACGGGGGTGTCAAGTTTGCCACGCGCACGCGCTTCCCCGCTGAACAGGAGCCCAAACAGAACTTTAAACGGGGCTACGGAAAAGGGGAGGGCTTTTTCGGGGACAACCACCACTCACCTCGGTGCCCCCCATCCCAACTTGAATATAGAAACCGTCCCCAGCCAAATCCCACGTTCGGGGGCAAAACTGCTCGTTTGAGGCCACATTTTCAATGATACTGGAAACTTACATTCAAAGTTGGGAAAATGTGCTCATCTACAGGCATCCCCACTTGGGGACGTCGTAGCACCTTAACTCAGGCGGCGTTAGAAAGGTCTGGTCCAGGGGAACACGGGCGTGTCAAGGTTGCCACGCGCACGCGCTTCCCCGCTGAACAGGAGCCCAAACAAAACTTTAAACGGGGCTACGGAAAAGGGGAGGGCTTTTTCGGGGACAACCACCACTCACCTCGGTGCCCCCCGTCCCAACTTGAACTTAGAAACCGTCCCCAGCGAAATCCCACGTTCGGGCGAATAACTGTGAATTTTAAGCCCCTTTTCCTCTCAAGCTGGAAACGTGCAAAGTTGGGAAAAGGTGTTCATTTACAGGCATCTCCACTTAGGGACGTCGTAGCACCTTAACTCAGGCGGCGTTAGAAAGGTCTGGTCCAGGGGAACACGGGCGTGTCAAGGTTGCCACGCGCACGCGCATCCCCGCTGAACAGGAGCCCAAACAAAACTTTAAACGGGGCTACGGAAAAGGGGAGGGCTTTTTCGGGGACAACCACCACTCACCTCGGTGCCCCCCATCCCAACTTGAATATAGAAACCGTCCCCAGCCAAATCCCACGTTCGGGGGCAAAACTGCTCGTTTGAGGCCACATTTTCAATGATACTGGAAACTTACATTCAAAGTTGGGAAAATGTGCTCATCTACAGGCATCCCCACTTGGGGACGTCGTAGCACCTTGACTCAGGCGGCGTTGGAAAGGTCTGGACCAGGGGAACACGGGGGTGTCAAGTTTGCCACGCGCACGCGCTTCCCCGCTGAACAGGAGCCCAAACATAACTTTAAACGGGGCTACGGAAAAGGGGAGGGCTTTTTCGGGGACAACCACCACTCACCTCGGTGCCCCCCATCCCAACTTGAATATAGAAACCGTCCCCAGCCAAATCCCACGTTCGGGGGCAAAACTGCTCGTTTGAGGCCACATTTTCAATGATACTGGAAACTTACATTCAAAGTTGGGAAAATGTGCTCATCTACAGGCATCCCCACTTGGGGACGTCGTAGCACCTTGACTCAGGCGGCGTTGGAAAGGTCTGGACCAGGGGAACACGGGGGTGTCAAGTTTGCCACGCGCACGCGCTTCCCCGCTGAACAGGAGCCCAAACAAAACTTTAAACGGGGCTACGGAAAAGGGGAGAGCTTTTTCGGGGACAACCACCACTCACCTCGGTGCCCCCCATCCCAACTTGAATATAGAAACCGTCCCCAGCCAAATCCCACGTTCGGGCGAATAACTGTGAATTTTAAGCCCCTTTTCCTCTCAAGCTGGAAACGTGCAAAGTTGGGAAAAGGTGTTCATTTAGAGGCATCTCCACTTAGGGACGTCGTAGCACCTTAACTCAGGCGGCGTTGGAAAGGTCTGGTCCAGGGGAACACGGGGGTGTCAAGGTTGCCACGCGCACGCGCTTCCCCGCTGAACAGGAGCCCAAACAAAACTTTAAACGGGGCTACGGAAAAGGGGAGGGCTTTTTCGGGGACAACCACCACTCACCTCGGTGCCCCCCGTCCCAACTTGAACTTAGAAACCGTCCCCAGCGAAATCCCACGTTCGGGCGAATAACTGTGAATTTTAAGCCCCTTTTTCTCTCAAGCTGGAAACGTGCAAAGTTGGGAAAAGGTGTTCATTTAGAGGCATCTCCACTTAGGGACGTCGTAGCACCTTAACTCAGGCGGCGTTGGAAAGGTCTGGTCCAGGGGAACACGGGGGTGTCAAGGTTGCCACGCGCACGCGCATCTCCGCGACGCTGCGAGCGAAACAAATTTTCAAACGCGCACACCGAAATGGGGACACTTTTTTCGGGGACAAACACCACTCACCTCGGTGCCCCCCATCCCAACTTGAATATAGAAACCGTCCCCAGCCAAATCCCACGTTCGGGCGAATAACTGTGAATTTTAAGCCCCTTTTCCTCTCAAGCTGGAAACGTGCAAAGTTGGGAAAAGGTGTTCATTTAGAGGCATCTCCACTTAGGGACGTCGTAGCACCTTAACTCAGGCGGCGTTGGAAAGGTCTGGTCCAGGGGAACACGGGGGTGTCAAGGTTGCCACGCGCACGCGCATCTCCGCGACGCTGCGAGCGAAACAAATTTTCAAACGCGCACACCGAAATGGGGACACTTTTTTCGGGGAAAATAACCACACACACCGCTGCCCCTTGCCCTCACTTGAAGAACAAAACCATCCCCAGCCAAATCACACGTTCGGGCGCCAAACGGTGCATTTGACACCCACAAAATACAAGTCAAACACACTCTCACACTGCAAAAGTTGGGAGCCCCGGGGAACAACACTACTCTCTCGGCCTCCCCGGGGAACAGAGCCCCCAGGGCGGCCAGCACACCTCCGGGGAGGACCCCCCCTGCACCACCTGATCACCGTGGGGCCCTGTTCACCCACTCTTAAGCACCCCCCCTGTGTTAAAACCAAAATAACCCCACTTTAAGAAGTACGTGCCCCTGGGCATCCCTTGCTTTGGGTGCCCGTGCCCCTGGGCGTCCCCCGTCTACAGTGCCCGTGCCCCTGGGCACCCTCCCATTGACTCCCATTCAAAATGGACTTAGGTTTTGGAGGGCACGTGCCCCTGGGACTCTTCCATTCATTTCCATGGGGTTGTAATTCCTTTTCTTGTCCACCGGAGGGCGCCTCCATCGGCTCCCATAGACTCCCATTCATTTGGAGTCATGCCCCTGGTCATCCTTCTC
>NW_027120345.1:55000-65000 GCF_038355195.1 Osmerus mordax | reverse complement strand
CCTAAGTGGAGATGCCTCTAAATGAACACCTTTTCCCACTTTGCACGTTTCCAGCTTGAGAGAAAAAGGGGCTTAAAATTCACAGTTATTCGCCCGAACGTGGGATTTCGCTGGGGACGGTTTCTAAGTTCAAGTTGGGACGGGGGGCACCGAGGTGAGTGGTGGTTGTCCCCGAAAAAGCCCTCCCCTTTTCCGTAGCCCCGTTTAAAGTTTTGTTTGGGCTCCTGTTCAGCGGGGAAGCGCGTGCGCGTGGCAACCTTGACACCCCCGTGTTCCCCTGGACCAGACCTTTCCAACGCCGCCTGAGTTAAGGTGCTACGACGTCCCTAAGTGGAGATGCCTCTAAATGAACACCTTTTCCCAACTTTGCACGTTTCCAGCTTGAGAGGAAAAGGGGCTTAAAATTCACAGTTATTCGCCCGAACGTGGGATTTGGCTGGGGACGGTTTCTATATTCAAGTTGGGATGGGGGGCACCGAGGTGAGTGGTGGTTGTCCCCGAAAAAGCTCTCCCCTTTTCCGTAGCCCCGTTTAAAGTTTTGTTTGGGCTCCTGTTCAGCGGGGAAGCGCGTGCGCGTGGCAAACTTGACACCCCCGTGTTCCCCTGGTCCAGACCTTTCCAACGCCGCCTGAGTCAAGGTGCTACGACGTCCCCAAGTGGGGATGCCTGTAGATGAGCACATTTTCCCAACTTTGAATGTAAGTTTCCAGTATCATTGAAAATGTGGCCTCAAACGAGCAGTTTTGCCCCGGAACGTGGGATTTGGCTGGGGACGGTTTCTATATTCAAGTTGGGATGGGGGGCACCGAGGTGAGTGGTGGTTGTCCCCGAAAAAGCCTCCCCTTTTCCGTAGCCCCGTTTAAAGTTCTGTTTGGGCTCCTGTTCAGCGGGGAAGCGCGTGCGCGTGGCAAACTTGACACCCCCGTGTTCCCCTGGTCCAGACCTTTCCAACGCCGCCTGAGTCAAGGTGCTACGACGTCCCCAAGTGGGGATGCCTGTAGATGAGCACATTTTCCCAACTTTGAATGTAAGTTTCCAGTATCATTGAAAATGTGGCCTCAAACGAGCAGTTTTGCCCCCGAACGTGGGATTTGGCTGGGGACGGTTTCTATATTCAAGTTGGGATTGGGGGGCACCGAGGTGAGTGGTGGTTGTCCCCGAAAAAGCCCTCCCCTTTTCCGTAGCCCCGTTTAAAGTTTTGTTTGGGCTCCTGTTCAGCGGGGATGCGCGTGCGCGTGGCAACCTTGACACGCCCGTGTTCCCCTGGACCAGACCTTTCTAACGCCGCCTGAGTTAAGGTGCTACGACGTCCCTAAGTGGAGATGCCTGTAAATGAACACCTTTTCCCAACTTTGCACGTTTCCAGCTTGAGAGGAAAAGGGGCTTAAAATTCACAGTTATTCGCCCGAACGTGGGATTTCGCTGGGGACGGTTTCTAAGTTCAAGTTGGGACGGGGGGCACCGAGGTGAGTGGTGGTTGTCCCCGAAAAAGCCCTCCCCTTTTCCGTAGCCCCGTTTAAAGTTTTGTTTGGGCTCCTGTTCAGCGGGGAAGCGCGTGCGCGTGGCAACCTTGACACGCCCGTGTTCCCCTGGACCAGACCTTTCTAACGCCGCCTGAGTTAAGGTGCTACGACGTCCCCAAGTGGGGATGCCTGTAGATGAGCACATTTTCCCAACTTTGAATGTAAGTTTCCAGTATCATTGAAAATGTGGCCTCAAACGAGCAGTTTTGCCCCCGAACGTGGGATTTGGCTGGGGACGGTTTCTATATTCAAGTTGGGATGGGGGGCACCGAGGTGAGTGGTGGTTGTCCCCGAAAAAGCCCTCCCCTTTTCCGTAGCCCCGTTTAAAGTTCTGTTTGGGCTCCTGTTCAGCGGGGAAGCGCGTGCGCGTGGCAAACTTGACACCCCCGTGTTCCCCTGGTCCAGACCTTTCCAACGCCGCCTGAGTCAAGGTGCTACGACGTCCCCAAGTGGGGATGCCTGTAGATGAGCACATTTTCCCAACTTTGAATGTAAGTTTCCAGTATCATTGAAAATGTGGCCTCAAACGAGCAGTTTTGCCCCCGAACGTGGGATTTGGGCTGGGGACGGTTTCTATATTCAAGTTGGGATGGGGGGCACCGAGGTGAGTGGTGGTTGTCCCCGAAAAAGCCCTCCCCTTTTCCGTAGCCCCGTTTAAAGTTTTGTTTGGGCTCCTGTTCAGCGGGGATGCGCGTGCGCGTGGCAACCTTGACACGCCCGTGTTCCCCTGGACCAGACCTTTCTAACGCCGCCTGAGTTAAGGTGCTACGACGTCCCTAAGTGGAGATGCCTGTAAATGAACACCTTTTCCCAACTTTGCACGTTTCCAGCTTGAGAGGAAAAGGGGCTTAAAATTCACAGTTATTCGCCCGAACGTGGGATTTCGCTGGGGGACGGTTTCTAAGTTCAAGTTGGGACGGGGGGCACCGAGGTGAGTGGTGGTTGTCCCCGAAAAAGCCCTCCCCTTTTCCGTAGCCCCGTTTAAAGTTTTGTTTGGGCTCCTGTTCAGCGGGAAGCGCGTGCGCGTGGCAACCTTGACACGCCCGTGTTCCCCTGGACCAGACCTTTCTAACGCCGCCTGAGTTAAGGTGCTACGACGTCCCCAAGTGGGGATGCCTGTAGATGAGCACATTTTCCCAACTTTGAATGTAAGTTTCCAGTATCATTGAAAATGTGGCCTCAAACGTGCAGTTTTGCCCCCGAACGTGGGATTTGGCTGGGGACGGTTTCTAAATTCAAGTTGGGATGGGGGGCACCGAGGTGAGTGGTGGTTGTCCCCGAAAAAGCCCTCCCCTTTTCCGTAGCCCCGTTTAAAGTTTTGTTTGGGCTCCTGTTCAACGGGGATGCGCGTGCGCGTGGGCAAACATGACACGCCCGTGTTCCCCTGGACCAGACCTTTCTAACGCCACCTGAGTTAAGGTGCTACGACGTCCCCAAGTGGGGATGCCTCTAAATGAAGCCAATTTCTCCTATTTGAATGCACTCTCCCAGCCCAGAGAGGCATGTGCCTTAAAATTCACAGTTATTCACCCGAACGTGGGATTTTGTTGAGGACGGTTTCTAAATTCAAGTTGGAACAGGGGGCACCGACGTGAGTGGTGTTTGTCCCCGAAAAAGCTCTCCCCTTTTCCGTAGCCCCGTTTAAAGTTTTGTTTGGGCTCCTGTTTAGCGGGGATGCGCGTGCGCGTGGCAACCTTGACACGCCCGTGTTCCCCTGGACCAGACCTTTCTAACGCCGCCTGAGTTAAGGTGCTACGACGTCCCTAAGTGGAGATGCCTGTAAATGAACACCTTTTCCCAACTTTGAATGTAAGTTTCCAGTATCATTGAAATGTGGCCTCAAACGAGCAGTTTTGCCCCCGAACGTGGGATTTGGCTGGGGACGGTTTCTAAATTCAAGTTGGGATGGGGGGAACCGAGGTGAGTGGTGGTTGTCCCCGAAAAAGCCCTCCCCTTTTCCGTAGCCCCGTTTAAAGTTTTGTTTGGGCTCCTGTTCAGCGGGGATGCGCGTGCGCGTGGCAACCTTGACACGCCCGTGTTCCCCTGGACCAGACCTTTCTAACGCCGCCTGAGTTAAGGTGCTACGACGTCCCTAAGTGGAGATGCCTGTAAATGAACACCTTTTCCCAACTTTGCACGTTTCCAGCTTGAGAGGAAAAGGGGCTTAAAATTCACAGTTATTCGCCCGAACGTGGGATTTCGCTGGGGACGGTTTCTAAGTTCAAGTTGGGACGGGGGGCACCGAGGTGAGTGGTGGTTGTCCCCGAAAAAGCCCTCCCCTTTTCCGTAGCCCCGTTTAAAGTTTTGTTTGGGCTCCTGTTCAGCGGGGAAGCGCGTGCGCGTGGCAACCTTGACACGCCCGTGTTCCCCTGGACCAGACCTTTCTAACGCCGCCTGAGTTAAGGTGCTACGACGTCCCCAAGTGGGGATGCCTGTAGATGAGCACATTTTCCCAACTTTGAATGTAAGTTTCCAGTATCATTGAAAATGTGGCCTCAAACGAGCAGTTTTGCCCCCGAAACGTGGGATTTGGCTGGGGACGGTTTCTATATTCAAGTTGGGATGGGGGGCACCGAGGTGAGTGGTGGTTGTCCCCGAAAAAGCCCTCCCCTTTTCCGTAGCCCCGTTTAAAGTTCTGTTTGGGCTCCTGTTCAGCGGGAAGCGCGTGCGCGTGGCAAACTTGACACCCCCGTGTTCCCCTGGTCCAGACCTTTCCAACGCCGCCTGAGTCAAGGTGCTACGACGTCCCCAAGTGGGGATGCCTGTAGATGAGCACATTTTCCCAACTTTGAATGTAAGTTTCCAGTATCATTGAAAATGTGGCCTCAAACGAGCAGTTTTGCCCCCGAACGTGGGATTTGGCTGGGGACGGTTTCTATATTCAAGTTGGGATGGGGGGCACCGAGGTGAGTGGTGGTTGTCCCCGAAAAAGCCCTCCCCTTTTCCGTAGCCCCGTTTAAAGTTTTGTTTGGGCTCCTGTTCAGCGGGGATGCGCGTGCGCGTGGCAACCTTGACACGCCCGTGTTCCCCTGGACCAGACCTTTCTAACGCCGCCTGAGTTAAGGTGCTACGACGTCCCTAAGTGGAGATGCCTGTAAATGAACACCTTTTCCCAACTTTGCACGTTTCCAGCTTGAGAGGAAAAGGGGCTTAAAATTCACAGTTATTCGCCCGAACGTGGGATTTCGCTGGGGACGGTTTCTAAGTTCAAGTTGGGACGGGGGGCACCGAGGTGAGTGGTGGTTGTCCCCGAAAAAGCCCTCCCCTTTTCCGTAGCCCCGTTTAAAGTTTTGTTTGGGCTCCTGTTCAGCGGGGAAGCGCGTGCGCGTGGCAACCTTGACACGCCCGTGTTCCCCTGGACCAGACCTTTCTAACGCCGCCTGAGTTAAGGTGCTACGACGTCCCCAAGTGGGGATGCCTGTAGATGAGCACATTTTCCCAACTTTGAATGTAAGTTTCCAGTATCATTGAAAATGTGGCCTCAAACGAGCAGTTTTGCCCCCGAACGTGGGATTTGGCTGGGGACGGTTTCTATATTCAAGTTGGGATGGGGGGCACCGAGGTGAGTGGTGGTTGTCCCCGAAAAAGCCCTCCCCTTTTCCGTAGCCCCGTTTAAAGTTCTGTTTGGGCTCCTGTTCAGCGGGGAAGCGCGTGCGCGTGGCAAACTTGACACCCCCGTGTTCCCCTGGTCCAGACCTTTCCAACGCCGCCTGAGTCAAGGTGCTACGACGTCCCCAAGTGGGGATGCCTGTAGATGAGCACATTTTCCCAACTTTGAATGTAAGTTTCCAGTATCATTGAAAATGTGGCCTCAAACGAGCAGTTTTGCCCCCGAACGTGGGATTTGGCTGGGGACGGTTTCTATATTCAAGTTGGGATGGGGGGCACCGAGGTGAGTGGTGGTTGTCCCCGAAAAAGCCCTCCCCTTTTCCGTAGCCCCGTTTAAAGTTTTGTTTGGGCTCCTGTTCAGCGGGGATGCGCGTGCGCGTGGCAACCTTGACACGCCCGTGTTCCCCTGGACCAGACCTTTCTAACGCCGCCTGAGTTAAGGTGCTACGACGTCCCTAAGTGGAGATGCCTGTAAATGAACACCTTTTCCCAACTTTGCACGTTTCCAGCTTGAGAGGAAAAGGGGCTTAAAATTCACAGTTATTCGCCCGAACGTGGGATTTCGCTGGGGACGGTTTCTAAGTTCAAGTTGGGACGGGGGGCACCGAGGTGAGTGGTGGTTGTCCCCGAAAAAGCCCTCCCCTTTTCCGTAGCCCCGTTTAAAGTTTTGTTTGGGCTCCTGTTCAGCGGGGAAGCGCGTGCGCGTGGCAACCTTGACACGCCCGTGTTCCCCTGGACCAGACCTTTCTAACGCCGCCTGAGTTAAGGTGCTACGACGTCCCCAAGTGGGGATGCCTGTAGATGAGCACATTTTCCCAACTTTGAATGTAAGTTTCCAGTATCATTGAAAATGTGGCCTCAAACGAGCAGTTTTGCCCCCGAACGTGGGATTTGGCTGGGGACGGTTTCTATATTCAAGTTGGGATGGGGGGCACCGAGGTGAGTGGTGGTTGTCCCCGAAAAAGCCCTCCCCTTTTCCGTAGCCCCGTTTAAAGTTCTGTTTGGGCTCCTGTTCAGCGGGGAAGCGCGTGCGCGTGGCAAACTTGACACCCCCGTGTTCCCCTGGTCCAGACCTTTCCAACGCCGCCTGAGTCAAGGTGCTACGACGTCCCCAAGTGGGGATGCCTGTAGATGAGCACATTTTCCCAACTTTGAATGTAAGTTTCCAGTATCATTGAAAATGTGGCCTCAAACGAGCAGTTTTGCCCCCGAACGTGGGATTTGGCTGGGGACGGTTTCTATATTCAAGTTGGGATGGGGGGCACCGAGGTGAGTGGTGGTTGTCCCCGAAAAAGCCCTCCCCTTTTCCGTAGCCCCGTTTAAAGTTTTGTTTGGGCTCCTGTTCAGCGGGGATGCGCGTGCGCGTGGCAACCTTGACACGCCCGTGTTCCCCTGGACCAGACCTTTCTAACGCCGCCTGAGTTAAGGTGCTACGACGTCCCTAAGTGGAGATGCCTGTAAATGAACACCTTTTCCCAACTTTGCACGTTTCCAGCTTGAGAGGAAAAGGGGCTTAAAATTCACAGTTATTCGCCCGAACGTGGGATTTCGCTGGGGACGGTTTCTAAGTTCAAGTTGGGACGGGGGGCACCGAGGTGAGTGGTGGTTGTCCCCGAAAAAGCCCTCCCCTTTTCCGTAGCCCCGTTTAAAGTTTTGTTTGGGCTCCTGTTCAGCGGGGAAGCGCGTGCGCGTGGCAACCTTGACACGCCCGTGTTCCCCTGGACCAGACCTTTCTAACGCCGCCTGAGTTAAGGTGCTACGACGTCCCCAAGTGGGGATGCCTGTAGATGAGCACATTTTCCCAACTTTGAATGTAAGTTTCCAGTATCATTGAAAATGTGGCCTCAAACGAGCAGTTTTGCCCCCGAACGTGGGATTTGGCTGGGGACGGTTTCTATATTCAAGTTGGGATGGGGGGCACCGAGGTGAGTGGTGGTTGTCCCCGAAAAAGCCCTCCCCTTTTCCGTAGCCCCGTTTAAAGTTCTGTTTGGGCTCCTGTTCAGCGGGGAAGCGCGTGCGCGTGGCAAACTTGACACCCCCGTGTTCCCCTGGTCCAGACCTTTCCAACGCCGCCTGAGTCAAGGTGCTACGACGTCCCCAAGTGGGGATGCCTGTAGATGAGCACATTTTCCCAACTTTGAATGTAAGTTTCCAGTATCATTGAAAATGTGGCCTCAAACGAGCAGTTTTGCCCCCGAACGTGGGATTTGGCTGGGGACGGTTTCTATATTCAAGTTGGGATGGGGGGCACCGAGGTGAGTGGTGGTTGTCCCCGAAAAAGCCCTCCCCTTTTCCGTAGCCCCGTTTAAAGTTTTGTTTGGGCTCCTGTTCAGCGGGGATGCGCGTGCGCGTGGCAACCTTGACACGCCCGTGTTCCCCTGGACCAGACCTTTCTAACGCCGCCTGAGTTAAGGTGCTACGACGTCCCTAAGTGGAGATGCCTGTAAATGAACACCTTTTCCCAACTTTGCACGTTTCCAGCTTGAGAGGAAAAGGGGCTTAAAATTCACAGTTATTCGCCCGAACGTGGGATTTCGCTGGGGACGGTTTCTAAGTTCAAGTTGGGACGGGGGGCACCGAGGTGAGTGGTGGTTGTCCCCGAAAAAGCCCTCCCCTTTTCCGTAGCCCCGTTTAAAGTTTTGTTTGGGCTCCTGTTCAGCGGGGAAGCGCGTGCGCGTGGCAACCTTGACACGCCCGTGTTCCCCTGGACCAGACCTTTCTAACGCCGCCTGAGTTAAGGTGCTACGACGTCCCCAAGTGGGGATGCCTGTAAATGAACACCTTTTCCCAACTTTGAATGTAAGTTTCCAGTATCATTGAAAATGTGGCCTCAAACGTGCAGTTTTGCCCCCGAACGTGGGATTTGGCTGGGGACGGTTTCTAAATTCAAGTTGGGATGGGGGGCACCGAGGTGAGTGGTGGTTGTCCCCGAAAAAGCCCTCCCCTTTTCCGTAGCCCCGTTTAAAGTTTTGTTTGGGCTCCTGTTCAACGGGGATGCGCGTGCGCGTGGCAAACATGACACGCCCGTGTTCCCCTGGACCAGACCTTTCTAACGCCACCTGAGTTAAGGTGCTACGACGTCCCCAAGTGGGGATGCCTCTAAATGAAGCCAATTTCTCCTATTTGAATGCACTCTCCCAGCCCAGAGAGGCATGTGCCTTAAAATTCACAGTTATTCACCCGAACGTGGGATTTTGTTGAGGACGGTTTCTAAATTCAAGTTGGAACAGGGGGCACCGACGTGAGTGGTGTTTGTCCCCGAAAAAGCTCTCCCCTTTTCCGTAGCCCCGTTTAAAGTTTTGTTTGGGCTCCTGTTTAGCGGGGATGCGCGTGCGCGTGGCAACCTTGACACGCCCGTGTTCCCCTGGACCAGACCTTTCTAACGCCGCCTGAGTTAAGGTGCTACGACGTCCCTAAGTGGAGATGCCTGTAAATGAACACCTTTTCCCAACTTTGAATGTAAGTTTCCAGTATCATTGAAAATGTGGCCTCAAACGAGCAGTTTTGCCCCCGAACGTGGGATTTGGCTGGGGACGGTTTCTAAATTCAAGTTGGGATGGGGGGAACCGAGGTGAGTGGTGGTTGTCCCCGAAAAAGCCCTCCCCTTTTCCGTAGCCCCGTTTAAAGTTTTGTTTGGGCTCCTGTTCAGCGGGGATGCGCGTGCGCGTGGCAACCTTGACACGCCCGTGTTCCCCTGGACCAGACCTTTCTAACGCCACCCGAGTCAAGGTGCTACGACGTCCCTAAATGGGGATGCCTGTAGATGAGCACATTTTCCCAGCTTTGAATGTAAGTTTCCAGCATCATTGAAAATGTGGCCTCAAACGTGCAGTTTTGCGCCCGAACGTGGGATTTTGTTGAGGACGGTTTCTAAATTCAAGTTAGCATAAGGGGCACACGTGTGAGTTGTTATTTTCCCAGGATTGATGGTTTCCAATTCGGTAGCTCCGTTTAAAGTTTTGTTTGGGCTCCTGTTTAGCGGGGATGCGCGTGCGCGTGGCAACCTTGACACGCCCGTGTTCCCCTGGACCAGACCTTTCCAACGCCACCCGAGTCAAGGTGCTACGACGTCCCTAAGTGGGGATGCCTGTAGATGAGCACATTTTCCCAGCTTTGAATGTAAGTTTCCAGCATCATTGAAAATGTGGCCTCAAACGTGCAGTTTTGCGCCCGAACGTGGGATTTTGTTGAGGACGGTTTCTAAATTCAAGTTAGCATAAGGGGCACACGTGTGAGTTGTTATTTTCCCAGGATTGATGGTTTCCAATTCGGTAGCTCCGTTTAAAGTTTTGTTTTGGCCCCTGTTTAGCGGGGATGCGCGTGCGCGTGGCAAACTTGACACGCCCGTGTTCCCCTGGACCAGACCTTTCCAACGCCACCCGAGTTAAGGTGCTACGACGTCCCTAAGTGGAGATGCCTCTAAATGAAGCCAATTTCTCCTATTTGAATGCACTCTCCCAGCCCAGAGAGGCATGTGCCTTAAAATTCACAGTTATTCACCCGAACGTGGGATTTTGTTGAGGACGGTTTCTAAATTCAAGTTAGAATAAGGGGCACACGTGTGAGTTGTTATTTTCCCAGGATTGATGATTTCCAATTCGGTAGCTCCGTTTAAAGTTTTGTTTCGCTTCCCGTTTTCGTTGCGTAGCTCTGATTTGGCTGGGGATAGTTTTATACACTGCTTTAGAGTAAGACACATACGTGCGAGTTGTTTTCACATTGGAATTGACGATAGCCATTTCGGTGTTGACGTTTAACGTTTTCTTTCGCTTCCCGTTTCCGTTTTATCCAACCGATTTCGCTGGGGACAGTTTTGTTATTTAAGTTGGAGTGAGACGCAGCGACGTGCGTTGAAATTTCCGCCCTAT
>NW_027120345.1:35000-45000 GCF_038355195.1 Osmerus mordax | reverse complement strand
TAAGGTGCTACGACGTCCCTAAGTGGAGATGCCTCTAAATGAACACCTTTTCCCAACTTTGCACGTTTCCAGCTTGAGAGGAAAAGGGGCTTAAAATTCACAGTTATTCGCCCGAACGTGGGATTTGGCTGGGGACGGTTTCTAAGTTCAAGTTGGGACGGGGGGCACCGAGGTGAGTGGTGGTTGTCCCCGAAAAAGCCCTCCCCTTTTCCGTAGCCCCGTTTAAAGTTTTGTTTGGGCTCCTGTTCAGCGGGGAAGCGCGTGCGCGTGGCAACCTTGACACCCCCGTGTTCCCCTGGACCAGACCTTTCCAACGCCGCCTGAGTTAAGGTGCTACGACGTCCCTAAGTGGAGATGCCTCTAAATGAACACCTTTTCCCAACTTTGCACGTTTCCAGCTTGAGAGGAAAAGGGGCTTAAAATTCACAGTTATTCGCCCGAACGTGGGATTTGGCTGGGGACGGTTTCTATATTCAAGTTGGGATGGGGGGCACCGAGGTGAGTGGTGGTTGTCCCCGAAAAAGCTCTCCCCTTTTCCGTAGCCCCGTTTAAAGTTTTGTTTGGGCTCCTGTTCAGCGGGGAAGCGCGTGCGCGTGGCAAACTTGACACCCCCGTGTTCCCCTGGTCCAGACCTTTCCAACGCCGCCTGAGTCAAGGTGCTACGACGTCCCCAAGTGGGGATGCCTGTAGATGAGCACATTTTCCCAACTTTGAATGTAAGTTTCCAGTATCATTGAAAATGTGGCCTCAAACGAGCAGTTTTGCCCCCGAACGTGGGATTTGGCTGGGGACGGTTTCTATATTCAAGTTGGGATGGGGGGCACCGAGGTGAGTGGTGGTTGTCCCCGAAAAAGCCCTCCCCTTTTCCGTAGCCCCGTTTAAAGTTCTGTTTGGGCTCCTGTTCAGCGGGGAAGCGCGTGCGCGTGGCAAACTTGACACCCCCGTGTTCCCCTGGTCCAGACCTTTCCAACGCCGCCTGAGTCAAGGTGCTACGACGTCCCCAAGTGGGGATGCCTGTAGATGAGCACATTTTCCCAACTTTGAATGTAAGTTTCCAGTATCATTGAAAATGTGGCCTCAAACGAGCAGTTTTGCCCCCGAACGTGGGATTTGGCTGGGGACGGTTTCTATATTCAAGTTGGGATGGGGGGCACCGAGGTGAGTGGTGGTTGTCCCCGAAAAAGCCCTCCCCTTTTCCGTAGCCCCGTTTAAAGTTTTGTTTGGGCTCCTGTTCAGCGGGGATGCGCGTGCGCGTGGCAACCTTGACACGCCCGTGTTCCCCTGGACCAGACCTTTCTAACGCCGCCTGAGTTAAGGTGCTACGACGTCCCTAAGTGGAGATGCCTGTAAATGAACACCTTTTCCCAACTTTGCACGTTTCCAGCTTGAGAGGAAAAGGGGCTTAAAATTCACAGTTATTCGCCCGAACGTGGGATTTCGCTGGGGACGGTTTCTAAGTTCAAGTTGGGACGGGGGGCACCGAGGTGAGTGGTGGTTGTCCCCGAAAAAGCCCTCCCCTTTTCCGTAGCCCCGTTTAAAGTTTTGTTTGGGCTCCTGTTCAGCGGGGAAGCGCGTGCGCGTGGCAACCTTGACACGCCCGTGTTCCCCTGGACCAGACCTTTCTAACGCCGCCTGAGTTAAGGTGCTACGACGTCCCCAAGTGGGGATGCCTGTAAATGAACACCTTTTCCCAACTTTGAATGTAAGTTTCCAGTATCATTGAAAATGTGGCCTCAAACGTGCAGTTTTGCCCCCGAACGTGGGATTTGGCTGGGGACGGTTTCTAAATTCAAGTTGGGATGGGGGGCACCGAGGTGAGTGGTGGTTGTCCCCGAAAAAGCCCTCCCCTTTTCCGTAGCCCCGTTTAAAGTTTTGTTTGGGCTCCTGTTCAACGGGGATGCGCGTGCGCGTGGCAAACATGACACGCCCGTGTTCCCCTGGACCAGACCTTTCTAACGCCACCTGAGTTAAGGTGCTACGACGTCCCCAAGTGGGGATGCCTCTAAATGAAGCCAATTTCTCCTATTTGAATGCACTCTCCCAGCCCAGAGAGGCATGTGCCTTAAAATTCACAGTTATTCACCCGAACGTGGGATTTTGTTGAGGACGGTTTCTAAATTCAAGTTGGAACAGGGGGCACCGACGTGAGTGGTGTTTGTCCCCGAAAAAGCTCTCCCCTTTTCCGTAGCCCCGTTTAAAGTTTTGTTTGGGCTCCTGTTTAGCGGGGATGCGCGTGCGCGTGGCAACCTTGACACGCCCGTGTTCCCCTGGACCAGACCTTTCTAACGCCGCCTGAGTTAAGGTGCTACGACGTCCCTAAGTGGAGATGCCTGTAAATGAACACCTTTTCCCAACTTTGAATGTAAGTTTCCAGTATCATTGAAAATGTGGCCTCAAACGAGCAGTTTTGCCCCCGAACGTGGGATTTGGCTGGGGACGGTTTCTAAATTCAAGTTGGGATGGGGGGAACCGAGGTGAGTGGTGGTTGTCCCCGAAAAAGCCCTCCCCTTTTCCGTAGCCCCGTTTAAAGTTTTGTTTGGGCTCCTGTTCAGCGGGGATGCGCGTGCGCGTGGCAACCTTGACACGCCCGTGTTCCCCTGGACCAGACCTTTCTAACGCCACCCGAGTCAAGGTGCTACGACGTCCCTAAATGGGGATGCCTGTAGATGAGCACATTTTCCCAGCTTTGAATGTAAGTTTCCAGCATCATTGAAAATGTGGCCTCAAACGTGCAGTTTTGCGCCCGAACGTGGGATTTTGTTGAGGACGGTTTCTAAATTCAAGTTAGCATAAGGGGCACACGTGTGAGTTGTTATTTTCCCAGGATTGATGGTTTCCAATTCGGTAGCTCCGTTTAAAGTTTTGTTTGGGCTCCTGTTTAGCGGGGATGCGCGTGCGCGTGGCAACCTTGACACGCCCGTGTTCCCCTGGACCAGACCTTTCCAACGCCACCCGAGTCAAGGTGCTACGACGTCCCTAAGTGGGGATGCCTGTAGATGAGCACATTTTCCCAGCTTTGAATGTAAGTTTCCAGCATCATTGAAAATGTGGCCTCAAACGTGCAGTTTTGCGCCCGAACGTGGGATTTTGTTGAGGACGGTTTCTAAATTCAAGTTAGCATAAGGGGCACACGTGTGAGTTGTTATTTTCCCAGGATTGATGGTTTCCAATTCGGTAGCTCCGTTTAAAGTTTTGTTTTGGCCCCTGTTTAGCGGGGATGCGCGTGCGCGTGGCAAACTTGACACGCCCGTGTTCCCCTGGACCAGACCTTTCCAACGCCACCCGAGTTAAGGTGCTACGACGTCCCTAAGTGGAGATGCCTCTAAATGAAGCCAATTTCTCCTATTTGAATGCACTCTCCCAGCCCAGAGAGGCATGTGCCTTAAAATTCACAGTTATTCACCCGAACGTGGGATTTTGTTGAGGACGGTTTCTAAATTCAAGTTAGAATAAGGGGCACACGTGTGAGTTGTTATTTTCCCAGGATTGATGATTTCCAATTCGGTAGCTCCGTTTAAAGTTTTGTTTCGCTTCCCGTTTTCGTTGCGTAGCTCTGATTTGGCTGGGGATAGTTTTATACACTGCTTTAGAGTAAGACACATACGTGCGAGTTGTTTTCACATTGGAATTGACGATAGCCATTTCGGTGTTGACGTTTAACGTTTTCTTTCGCTTCCCGTTTCCGTTTTATCCAACCGATTTCGCTGGGGACAGTTTTGTTATTTAAGTTGGAGTGAGACGCAGCGACGTGCGTTGAAATTTCCGCCCTATCTGCGACGGTTCACGGTTGTAGCTCCGATTGAAGTTTTCTTTTGCTTCCCGTTTCGCGCACGCGCACGTGCGCGTTATTAGTCCCGGTTTTCCGTGTGCCCCCGGTTAATACCTTTCGAATGAGCCTATTTTGATCAAAATCCGTTGGGCGGAACCGAAAATGAGCTCGAAAAACGGTTTTCCCAGCTTCGCAGTGCATTTCCCAGCTTCTGACTTACAAGCGTAACATTGTCGCGGCCCCCAGTCCACCAGACAGCTACCATAGAGTATATAAGTCATCCTGGGAAAATGAATGGAAGTCAATGGCAGTATGACTTTACAGTGGTTTTGCCCATACTACACATATGGTGTATACACGGACCATGCACCATATGTGTCTCCCGCACACGGGTGAAAATGTATCCGCCTGAGAGGCACTCGGGGCGGGCACCCGATGGGGCATGAGACCCCCCCACCCCTGGTGGTCAAAAAAAAGTTAAAGTTTTTTTTTCCTTTCCTCCAGGCGCCTACTTGGCTCTGGGGCGCCCCAGAATCATGCCCCCCGACCCCGGCACTACCCGGGGGGCCGATGGGGGCCCTTTTTTTGAAATTTTTTTTTTCTCCATATTTGAAGCCCCGGCACAGGCTAGACCCATACCCCGACCCCGGGCACCCGCGAGCGGCCGGTAGGTGGCGTGTTTTGGGTCATTTTTTTTTTCTTGGCCGTTTTGAAGCCCCAGCGAGCCCCTGAGCCATACCCCGACCACGGCACTTCCCGGGCGGCCCCCCGTATACCGAAACGGCCGGTTGGGGGCGCTTTTTTTGATTTTTTTTTTTTTTCCCATATTTGAAGCCCCGGCACAGGCTAGACCCATACCCCGACCCCGGGCACCCGCGAGCGGCCGGTAGGCGGCGCGTTTTGGGTCTTTTTTTATTTTTTTTGCCCGTTTTGAAGCTCCAGCAAGGGCCTGATCCATGCCACACACGCAGACCATCGTGACACTGTCACCCACCTGACCGAATGGCGTTCTCGACCCCCACGATAGTTGGGCCCCCACCATACAGGTGGACGGTTCCTTCGGCACTGGGGGGTCAGTCTCTTGTCCCGGGTAGCCGAGAGCGGGGCCCGTGTGCCTCGAGGCTCCTGGGAGAAATGTTCGGTGCGAGGCCAAGGAGCACCGTCTGTCTTGGAGGTCCTACGATGGCGTTCCGGCGCGGGGAGTGGCACTCCTGGCTCACACCCTGGTGTTGTCCACCCCGCTACGCGTCGGCGTCAGAGACATGATGTTTCGCAAAACCTGCCCTCGGTATAACGGTTGGTGCGTCCTACAAACCCAGCCCGTCCTTGCTGACGGTGTCTCCCGGGTCCGGCTCGGCCGTCCCTACCCCCCGTCCCCCGGGGGAGAGGGTATGTCGTGGGGATCCCGGGGGGCCTCCCGTCGGGTGCTCCGCGTGGAGCCCTGGAGAAAGGCTACCTGGTTGATCCTGCCAGTAGCATATGCTTGTCTCAAAGATTAAGCCATGCAAGTCTAAGTACACACGGCCGGTACAGTGAAACTGCGAATGGCTCATTAAATCAGTTATGGTTCCTTTGATCGCTCCAACGTTACTTGGATAACTGTGGCAATTCTAGAGCTAATACATGCCAACGAGCGCTGACCCTTGCGGGGATGCGTGCATTTATCAGACCCAAAACCCATGCGGGGACGGTGGGCCGGCCCTTCGGGGTCTCTGCCGGCCCCGGACGCTTTGGTGACTCTAGATAACCTCGAGCCGATCGCGCGCCCTCCGTGGCGGTGACGTCTCATTCGAATGTCTGCCCTATCAACTTTCGATGGTACTTTCTGTGCCTACCATGGTGACCACGGGTAACGGGGAATCAGGGTTCGATTCCGGAGAGGGAGCCTGAGAAACGGCTACCACATCCAAGGAAGGCAGAGGTAATAGTCCCCGGATGTCCTTACCAGTCGTACAGACATCGGCTGAGTATAAGTCTTCCAGTAGGGGTGAGAGGTAACCCAGGAGGGCCCCTGCTAGTTCTAGTGGTGGTCCCTACAGCTGGCTGTTTCTTGATTCTGCCCCTGGCGGGGTCCTCTGGGTCTGGCTCGGCCGTCCCTCCCCTGACTGCGCAGACCTCCGTCTCTGACGGAGGTCTGCTGTAGCGGGGAGAGGGTATGCCGCGTGGTCCTGGGTGACCTCCGTCGGGGGCTTAATTCTTGGAATTTTGAGCGTTTCAACGTGAGGTGGCCGGTGAGTAAGGCGAAGCTGGTTGGAGATTGCCCCCGGTGGTATCGTGTTGCATGCAGTGGTTATGGGGGCCTCCACTTCTTGGATAAGAATGTCCGCTAAATGAGTGTTTAGCGGGCGATGTCTGGATTCAGCGTCGTCGGGAGGGGCCCCGTGCCAGTGGAGGAGCACGGTGGGACCCAGCGAGCCCTCCATGGTGGTTCAGAGTCTGGGGTGGCTCTGACCATCCCGCAGCCACACCCCGTCCGCCTGCCAATGAGGGAGCACGGCGAGACCCAGCGAGACCCTCATGGTGACTCAGAGTCAGAGGCGGCTCTGGTCATCCCGAAGCCACGCCTCGAGGATCCCAAGAAGGGGGTGAAGTTTAAAAGGGATCCTTCTCCTGCAACATCAAGCCGTCCGAATAAGAAGATGAGGTGGGATGGACGGAGGCCCTTACCAGCTGGGCCTGTAGGAACGACCCTTGTGGCTCAGGGTACAGGTCACTTGGGCATAGCATGTGCTCTACCTGAGGGAGAAATGGTCGACTCCCCTGGGGAATCCCCGGACCATACTGATTATCTGGAATTGATGGATGTTGCGTGCACCAGCCCTGGGCGGTCTGTCTATACAAGATGGTGTAGTGATTGGGAAGACGCATTTGGAACGTGCGTGGACAGGCCGTACCAACCAGAGGAGTGGGACTTCACCGAGGGAATGGTGCTGTCCTGCGAATCTGGTCTGCCTCTTGAAGGAAGTCCAGGTGCGGATCTTTCTAACGATGGTGGCAGTTTCGAACGATACAGGGGCTTAGACCTCGATCTCCAGCCCTCTGACCCCACTCCCATGGTAACAGCGGTGGAGTGCGCGGCAGAGTTGCCTCAGCACGTGAGCAGTCCGTCCCGCCCTATCTCTGTAGGGAGTTCCCTGGATGTGACGCCTGTGCTGCCTCTCATCACTGTTCATATGGGGGACCTTAGCTTGGGTGCTCCCAGTCAAACCACAGCTGCCGAGGCTCCTTGGCGCGTCTGCCTTCCCCTCACCGACCCGTGCTGCGGTCTTTGTGGAGCGCGCATTGGGACCGTCACTGGGCTGGCCAATCACTTTCGGTCCAGGCACCATACGGTCTCAGTGGCATACGAATGTTCCTTGTGCGGACGGACTGATGCCAATCACCATTCGATCTCCTGCCATATCCCGAAGTGCCAGGGGGTGATCGCGGTTCCCACGGGTGGTGAGGGAGGATTCCTGTGTGAGTCCTGCCCGCGGTCCTTTGAGACCGGCAGGGGTCTGTCCCAGCACAGGAAAAGCGCCCACTTAGACCTTTATCGCCGGGAGAGTTTGGGGAGGGAGCGTGCCCGGTGTGGGAGCTTAGTCGGCTCGTGGACGAAGGAGGAACTTGGCCGCTTGCGGGTTCTTTCTTCTAAGTTTGGACACCTTCCCCGGGCAGATAAAGACATTGCGCGGAGGTTAGGTACCGGGAAGACAGTGAAGGAGGTGAGGCATATGAGAAGACAGCTGGAGGATGATGGACGTGGTGGGGCTGACGAGGCCCCGGATTGGAGCGATCTGATCCGGGAGTTGTCACGCGCGAGTGACCCCTCACCCTCCCGACATGGAGTCCTGGATAAGCTCCTTGAAGGTGTTGCGCGTCGGGAGGCCGAGTGTGAGGAGGTACAGGTCGGCCCCACATCCATGCAATGGGGGAGTGCTATCCCAAGTCCTGCTTGGGTCTCGTCTTCGGCACTTGAGCTACTGAGGGAGCTGGGAAAGGGGCCTAGGGATTCTGGCTTGGGGCCGGCCCGTGGCTTTGTTCGTAAGTCCGCAGCCTCTGCTGACGGGAGACGGGGCGCTAGACGAAGGGAGTTTCGGCTGCACCAAATGATGTATGCTGGAGCTCGCCGGAAACTGGCGGTCAGGATCCTCGATGGGGAGGTGGGGGGAGCCTGCCCTATCCCCTTGGCTGAAGTCACTTCGGTGATGGAGGCCAGGTGGGGTGGGGGGGAGCCCTTCAGTGGACTTGGTCAGTTTGAGGTCTGTGGCATGGTCTCGAATCAATTCTTCTGGTCCCCGATCTCGGCGACTGAGGTCAGTGAAAACCTCCAACGCATGAACAACAGCTCCGCACCCGGTCCCGACGGGGTAACCAAGCAGGACTTGGTGAATTGGGATCGAAGCGGAAGCCAGCTAGCACGGCTTTTCACCGCGTGGTTCGTCT
Source organism: Osmerus mordax (assembly GCF_038355195.1). Lineage (NCBI taxonomy): Eukaryota > Metazoa > Chordata > Actinopteri > Osmeriformes > Osmeridae > Osmerus > Osmerus mordax. The sequence continues at coordinate 36,806 of NW_027120345.1, read as the reverse complement.
CAGGGGTTCTACCGGAGGCCTTCAAGATAAACACATCGACCTTGATCCCTAAGTCCACTGTCCCGGCCGACCTTCTGTCGGTATCGAATTGGCGCCCCATCACGGTCGGGTCAGTAGTGCTCCGGTTATTCTCGCGGATCATGACTTTGAGGCTGGCCGCCGCCTGCCCGCTGTCTCCGCGCCAGAAAGGATTTACGTGTTCCTCTGGCTGCTCCGAGAACCTCATGCTACTAGATGGGATTATGAGGCGAAGTAGGGAAGGCTTGGCAACGTTGGCTTTGGTGTCTGTCGATTTCGCGAAGGCTTTCGACACCGTGACTCATGAGCACATCCTCGGTGCTCTTAAGCGGAGGGAACTAGACGATCACGTGCTGGGTCTCATTCGGGACTCATATGTGGGATGCGTGACTAGGGTCAAAGTGGGGACGGAGCTGTCCCGGCCGATTGACATGAAGGTGGGGGTCAAGCAGGGTGACCCCATGTCCCCCCTTCTCTTTAATGTGGCGTTGGACCCACTAATCCAAACACTTGAACGCCGAGGCGAGGGCTTCGCATGGGGAGACCGGTCGGTGACGACACTTGCTTTTGCCGACGACCTGGTCATGGTTAGCAGCTCGTGGATCGGCATGTCGAGGAACATTGCTATTCTGGAGTCCTTCTGTCGCATGACAGGGATGCGAGTACAACCCAAAAAGTGTTTTGGGTTCTTTCTCTCGAAGGGCGAACGCTCGATCGTGGTAAACGACTGCAGCCCCTGGCGGGTCTGTGGAGAGCCGCTGCGCCTAACGAACCCCGAGGTGATGGAGAAATACCTCGGGATGGGACTGACCCCGGGTTGGGTCACTGGACTACTGGGACCAATCGAACGGGTGGGAGCCTGGATCCGTGACATTGGGCGCGCGGCGCTGAAGCCTTCACAGAAGGTTGAGATGCTCTGCAGATATGCCATCCCGCGCCTGTTTTACCAGCTGGATCACGGTCTCGCGAAGGTCACCCTCCTGGAAAGGGTGGATCAACTGATCCGGAAGGCGATTAAGGTGTGGCTACACCTCCACCCATCTACTACAGATGGGCTCTTATACAGCAGAACCCGAGACGGCGGTCTCGGTGTAATGAAGTTGGCTCGCCTGATACCCTGTGTCCAAGCACGGCGGGTCTTTCGACTAAGTCGGTCCGAGGACCCTCTGACCCGATTGGCTACCCTCGAGGTGTTTACCCAAATGAGATTCGAACGCCTATGGCTGAGCGCTGGTGGCCGGAGGGATGAGGTACCGGCTTTGGTGGATCCTTCCGCCGAAATGGGGGCTCTCCCGAGAGGCCCTGGCCCAGTTACGACGCAGAGATGTCCGGTCCCGTGTGACTGGCAGCGGGAATCGTTCCTTGCCTGGTGCGGGTTGGTAACCCAGGGGACGGGCACGTTGTGCTTTGGCGGCGACAGGATCAGTAACTGCTGGATCGGTCGGCCCACGCAGATGGGTTTGACTGAGGGCCAATATGTGGCGGCCCTGCAGCTCCGGGCCAATGTGTTCCCGACTTCAGAGGCGCTGACGCGGGGGAGGGGGCTTCCTCCTCTCCCCTGCCGAAGATGCCAGGGCGAGATCGAGTCCTGTTCGCATATCCTGGGGCAGTGTCCTGCTGTGCAGTCTAGTCGGATCAGCAGACACAATAAGATATGCGGTCTCTTGGCAGAGGAAGCCGCCAAGGCTGGTTGGGACGTAGAGAAGGAGATGCGCGTGCTCTCCCGGGAAGGAGATCTGAAAATCCCCGACCTAATCTTCGTCAAAGGGGAGTTGGGCCTGGTGGTGG
>NW_027120345.1:15000-30000 GCF_038355195.1 Osmerus mordax | reverse complement strand
GAGGGTGCCCAGGGGCACGGGCACTGTAGACGGGGGACGCCCAGGGGCACGGGCACCCAAAGCAAGGGATGCCCAGGGGCACGTACTTCTTAAAGTGGGGTTATTTTGGTTTTAACACAGGGGGGGTGCTTAAGAGTGGGTGAACAGGGCCCCACGGTGATCAGGTGGTGCAGGGGGGGTCCTCCCCGGAGGTGTGCTGGCCGCCCTGGGGGCTCTGTTCCCCGGGGAGGCCGAGAGAGTAGTGTTGTTCCCCGGGGCTCCCAACTTTTGCAGTGTGAGAGTGTGTTTGACTTGTATTTTGTGGGTGTCAAATGCACCGTTTGGCGCCCGAACGTGTGATTTGGCTGGGGATGGTTTTGTTCTTCAAGTGAGGGCAAGGGGCAGCGGTGTGTGTGGTTATTTTCCCCGAAAAAAGTGTCCCCATTTCGGTGTGCGCGTTTGAAAATTTGTTTCGCTCGCAGCGTCGCGGAGATGCGCGTGCGCGTGGCAACCTTGACACCCCCGTGTTCCCCTGGACCAGACCTTTCCAACGCCGCCTGAGTTAAGGTGCTACGACGTCCCTAAGTGGAGATGCCTCTAAATGAACACCTTTTCCCAACTTTGCACGTTTCCAGCTTGAGAGGAAAAGGGGCTTAAAATTCACAGTTATTCGCCCGAACGTGGGATTTGGCTGGGGACGGTTTCTATATTCAAGTTGGGATGGGGGGCACCGAGGTGAGTGGTGTTTGTCCCCGAAAAAAGTGTCCCCATTTCGGTGTGCGCGTTTGAAAATTTGTTTCGCTCGCAGCGTCGCGGAGATGCGCGTGCGCGTGGCAACCTTGACACCCCCGTGTTCCCCTGGACCAGACCTTTCCAACGCCGCCTGAGTTAAGGTGCTACGACGTCCCTAAGTGGAGATGCCTCTAAATGAACACCTTTTCCCAACTTTGCACGTTTCCAGCTTGAGAGAAAAAGGGGCTTAAAATTCACAGTTATTCGCCCGAACGTGGGATTTCGCTGGGGACGGTTTCTAAGTTCAAGTTGGGACGGGGGGCACCGAGGTGAGTGGTGGTTGTCCCCGAAAAAGCCCTCCCCTTTTCCGTAGCCCCGTTTAAAGTTTTGTTTGGGCTCCTGTTCAGCGGGGAAGCGCGTGCGCGTGGCAACCTTGACACCCCCGTGTTCCCCTGGACCAGACCTTTCCAACGCCGCCTGAGTTAAGGTGCTACGACGTCCCTAAGTGGAGATGCCTCTAAATGAACACCTTTTCCCAACTTTGCACGTTTCCAGCTTGAGAGGAAAAGGGGCTTAAAATTCACAGTTATTCGCCCGAACGTGGGATTTGGCTGGGGACGGTTTCTATATTCAAGTTGGGATGGGGGGCACCGAGGTGAGTGGTGGTTGTCCCCGAAAAAGCTCTCCCCTTTTCCGTAGCCCCGTTTAAAGTTTTGTTTGGGCTCCTGTTCAGCGGGGAAGCGCGTGCGCGTGGCAAACTTGACACCCCCGTGTTCCCCTGGTCCAGACCTTTCCAACGCCGCCTGAGTCAAGGTGCTACGACGTCCCCAAGTGGGGATGCCTGTAGATGAGCACATTTTCCCAACTTTGAATGTAAGTTTCCAGTATCATTGAAAATGTGGCCTCAAACGAGCAGTTTTGCCCCCGAACGTGGGATTTGGCTGGGGACGGTTTCTATATTCAAGTTGGGATGGGGGGCACCGAGGTGAGTGGTGGTTGTCCCCGAAAAAGCCCTCCCCTTTTCCGTAGCCCCGTTTAAAGTTCTGTTTGGGCTCCTGTTCAGCGGGGAAGCGCGTGCGCGTGGCAAACTTGACACCCCCGTGTTCCCCTGGTCCAGACCTTTCCAACGCCGCCTGAGTCAAGGTGCTACGACGTCCCCAAGTGGGGATGCCTGTAGATGAGCACATTTTCCCAACTTTGAATGTAAGTTTCCAGTATCATTGAAAATGTGGCCTCAAACGAGCAGTTTTGCCCCCGAACGTGGGATTTGGCTGGGGACGGTTTCTATATTCAAGTTGGGATGGGGGGCACCGAGGTGAGTGGTGGTTGTCCCCGAAAAAGCCCTCCCCTTTTCCGTAGCCCCGTTTAAAGTTTTGTTTGGGCTCCTGTTCAGCGGGGATGCGCGTGCGCGTGGCAACCTTGACACGCCCGTGTTCCCCTGGACCAGACCTTTCTAACGCCGCCTGAGTTAAGGTGCTACGACGTCCCTAAGTGGAGATGCCTGTAAATGAACACCTTTTCCCAACTTTGCACGTTTCCAGCTTGAGAGGAAAAGGGGCTTAAAATTCACAGTTATTCGCCCGAACGTGGGATTTCGCTGGGGACGGTTTCTAAGTTCAAGTTGGGACGGGGGGCACCGAGGTGAGTGGTGGTTGTCCCCGAAAAAGCCCTCCCCTTTTCCGTAGCCCCGTTTAAAGTTTTGTTTGGGCTCCTGTTCAGCGGGGAAGCGCGTGCGCGTGGCAACCTTGACACGCCCGTGTTCCCCTGGACCAGACCTTTCTAACGCCGCCTGAGTTAAGGTGCTACGACGTCCCCAAGTGGGGATGCCTGTAGATGAGCACATTTTCCCAACTTTGAATGTAAGTTTCCAGTATCATTGAAAATGTGGCCTCAAACGAGCAGTTTTGCCCCCGAACGTGGGATTTGGCTGGGGACGGTTTCTATATTCAAGTTGGGATGGGGGGCACCGAGGTGAGTGGTGGTTGTCCCCGAAAAAGCCCTCCCCTTTTCCGTAGCCCCGTTTAAAGTTCTGTTTGGGCTCCTGTTCAGCGGGGAAGCGCGTGCGCGTGGCAAACTTGACACCCCCGTGTTCCCCTGGTCCAGACCTTTCCAACGCCGCCTGAGTCAAGGTGCTACGACGTCCCCAAGTGGGGATGCCTGTAGATGAGCACATTTTCCCAACTTTGAATGTAAGTTTCCAGTATCATTGAAAATGTGGCCTCAAACGAGCAGTTTTGCCCCCGAACGTGGGATTTGGCTGGGGACGGTTTCTATATTCAAGTTGGGATGGGGGGCACCGAGGTGAGTGGTGGTTGTCCCCGAAAAAGCCCTCCCCTTTTCCGTAGCCCCGTTTAAAGTTTTGTTTGGGCTCCTGTTCAGCGGGGATGCGCGTGCGCGTGGCAACCTTGACACGCCCGTGTTCCCCTGGACCAGACCTTTCTAACGCCGCCTGAGTTAAGGTGCTACGACGTCCCTAAGTGGAGATGCCTGTAAATGAACACCTTTTCCCAACTTTGCACGTTTCCAGCTTGAGAGGAAAAGGGGCTTAAAATTCACAGTTATTCGCCCGAACGTGGGATTTCGCTGGGGACGGTTTCTAAGTTCAAGTTGGGACGGGGGGCACCGAGGTGAGTGGTGGTTGTCCCCGAAAAAGCCCTCCCCTTTTCCGTAGCCCCGTTTAAAGTTTTGTTTGGGCTCCTGTTCAGCGGGGAAGCGCGTGCGCGTGGCAACCTTGACACGCCCGTGTTCCCCTGGACCAGACCTTTCTAACGCCGCCTGAGTTAAGGTGCTACGACGTCCCCAAGTGGGGATGCCTGTAGATGAGCACATTTTCCCAACTTTGAATGTAAGTTTCCAGTATCATTGAAAATGTGGCCTCAAACGAGCAGTTTTGCCCCCGAACGTGGGATTTGGCTGGGGACGGTTTCTATATTCAAGTTGGGATGGGGGGCACCGAGGTGAGTGGTGGTTGTCCCCGAAAAAGCCCTCCCCTTTTCCGTAGCCCCGTTTAAAGTTCTGTTTGGGCTCCTGTTCAGCGGGGAAGCGCGTGCGCGTGGCAAACTTGACACCCCCGTGTTCCCCTGGTCCAGACCTTTCCAACGCCGCCTGAGTCAAGGTGCTACGACGTCCCCAAGTGGGGATGCCTGTAGATGAGCACATTTTCCCAACTTTGAATGTAAGTTTCCAGTATCATTGAAAATGTGGCCTCAAACGAGCAGTTTTGCCCCCGAACGTGGGATTTGGCTGGGGACGGTTTCTATATTCAAGTTGGGATGGGGGGCACCGAGGTGAGTGGTGGTTGTCCCCGAAAAAGCCCTCCCCTTTTCCGTAGCCCCGTTTAAAGTTTTGTTTGGGCTCCTGTTCAGCGGGGATGCGCGTGCGCGTGGCAACCTTGACACGCCCGTGTTCCCCTGGACCAGACCTTTCTAACGCCGCCTGAGTTAAGGTGCTACGACGTCCCTAAGTGGAGATGCCTGTAAATGAACACCTTTTCCCAACTTTGCACGTTTCCAGCTTGAGAGGAAAAGGGGCTTAAAATTCACAGTTATTCGCCCGAACGTGGGATTTCGCTGGGGACGGTTTCTAAGTTCAAGTTGGGACGGGGGGCACCGAGGTGAGTGGTGGTTGTCCCCGAAAAAGCCCTCCCCTTTTCCGTAGCCCCGTTTAAAGTTTTGTTTGGGCTCCTGTTCAGCGGGGAAGCGCGTGCGCGTGGCAACCTTGACACGCCCGTGTTCCCCTGGACCAGACCTTTCTAACGCCGCCTGAGTTAAGGTGCTACGACGTCCCCAAGTGGGGATGCCTGTAGATGAGCACATTTTCCCAACTTTGAATGTAAGTTTCCAGTATCATTGAAAATGTGGCCTCAAACGAGCAGTTTTGCCCCCGAACGTGGGATTTGGCTGGGGACGGTTTCTATATTCAAGTTGGGATGGGGGGCACCGAGGTGAGTGGTGGTTGTCCCCGAAAAAGCCCTCCCCTTTTCCGTAGCCCCGTTTAAAGTTCTGTTTGGGCTCCTGTTCAGCGGGGAAGCGCGTGCGCGTGGCAAACTTGACACCCCCGTGTTCCCCTGGTCCAGACCTTTCCAACGCCGCCTGAGTCAAGGTGCTACGACGTCCCCAAGTGGGGATGCCTGTAGATGAGCACATTTTCCCAACTTTGAATGTAAGTTTCCAGTATCATTGAAAATGTGGCCTCAAACGAGCAGTTTTGCCCCCGAACGTGGGATTTGGCTGGGGACGGTTTCTATATTCAAGTTGGGATGGGGGGCACCGAGGTGAGTGGTGGTTGTCCCCGAAAAAGCCCTCCCCTTTTCCGTAGCCCCGTTTAAAGTTTTGTTTGGGCTCCTGTTCAGCGGGGATGCGCGTGCGCGTGGCAACCTTGACACGCCCGTGTTCCCCTGGACCAGACCTTTCTAACGCCGCCTGAGTTAAGGTGCTACGACGTCCCTAAGTGGAGATGCCTGTAAATGAACACCTTTTCCCAACTTTGCACGTTTCCAGCTTGAGAGGAAAAGGGGCTTAAAATTCACAGTTATTCGCCCGAACGTGGGATTTCGCTGGGGACGGTTTCTAAGTTCAAGTTGGGACGGGGGGCACCGAGGTGAGTGGTGGTTGTCCCCGAAAAAGCCCTCCCCTTTTCCGTAGCCCCGTTTAAAGTTTTGTTTGGGCTCCTGTTCAGCGGGGAAGCGCGTGCGCGTGGCAACCTTGACACGCCCGTGTTCCCCTGGACCAGACCTTTCTAACGCCGCCTGAGTTAAGGTGCTACGACGTCCCCAAGTGGGGATGCCTGTAAATGAACACCTTTTCCCAACTTTGAATGTAAGTTTCCAGTATCATTGAAAATGTGGCCTCAAACGTGCAGTTTTGCCCCCGAACGTGGGATTTGGCTGGGGACGGTTTCTAAATTCAAGTTGGGATGGGGGGCACCGAGGTGAGTGGTGGTTGTCCCCGAAAAAGCCCTCCCCTTTTCCGTAGCCCCGTTTAAAGTTTTGTTTGGGCTCCTGTTCAACGGGGATGCGCGTGCGCGTGGCAAACATGACACGCCCGTGTTCCCCTGGACCAGACCTTTCTAACGCCACCTGAGTTAAGGTGCTACGACGTCCCCAAGTGGGGATGCCTCTAAATGAAGCCAATTTCTCCTATTTGAATGCACTCTCCCAGCCCAGAGAGGCATGTGCCTTAAAATTCACAGTTATTCACCCGAACGTGGGATTTTGTTGAGGACGGTTTCTAAATTCAAGTTGGAACAGGGGGCACCGACGTGAGTGGTGTTTGTCCCCGAAAAAGCTCTCCCCTTTTCCGTAGCCCCGTTTAAAGTTTTGTTTGGGCTCCTGTTTAGCGGGGATGCGCGTGCGCGTGGCAACCTTGACACGCCCGTGTTCCCCTGGACCAGACCTTTCTAACGCCGCCTGAGTTAAGGTGCTACGACGTCCCTAAGTGGAGATGCCTGTAAATGAACACCTTTTCCCAACTTTGAATGTAAGTTTCCAGTATCATTGAAAATGTGGCCTCAAACGAGCAGTTTTGCCCCCGAACGTGGGATTTGGCTGGGGACGGTTTCTAAATTCAAGTTGGGATGGGGGGAACCGAGGTGAGTGGTGGTTGTCCCCGAAAAAGCCCTCCCCTTTTCCGTAGCCCCGTTTAAAGTTTTGTTTGGGCTCCTGTTCAGCGGGGATGCGCGTGCGCGTGGCAACCTTGACACGCCCGTGTTCCCCTGGACCAGACCTTTCTAACGCCACCCGAGTCAAGGTGCTACGACGTCCCTAAATGGGGATGCCTGTAGATGAGCACATTTTCCCAGCTTTGAATGTAAGTTTCCAGCATCATTGAAAATGTGGCCTCAAACGTGCAGTTTTGCGCCCGAACGTGGGATTTTGTTGAGGACGGTTTCTAAATTCAAGTTAGCATAAGGGGCACACGTGTGAGTTGTTATTTTCCCAGGATTGATGGTTTCCAATTCGGTAGCTCCGTTTAAAGTTTTGTTTGGGCTCCTGTTTAGCGGGGATGCGCGTGCGCGTGGCAACCTTGACACGCCCGTGTTCCCCTGGACCAGACCTTTCCAACGCCACCCGAGTCAAGGTGCTACGACGTCCCTAAGTGGGGATGCCTGTAGATGAGCACATTTTCCCAGCTTTGAATGTAAGTTTCCAGCATCATTGAAAATGTGGCCTCAAACGTGCAGTTTTGCGCCCGAACGTGGGATTTTGTTGAGGACGGTTTCTAAATTCAAGTTAGCATAAGGGGCACACGTGTGAGTTGTTATTTTCCCAGGATTGATGGTTTCCAATTCGGTAGCTCCGTTTAAAGTTTTGTTTTGGCCCCTGTTTAGCGGGGATGCGCGTGCGCGTGGCAAACTTGACACGCCCGTGTTCCCCTGGACCAGACCTTTCCAACGCCACCCGAGTTAAGGTGCTACGACGTCCCTAAGTGGAGATGCCTCTAAATGAAGCCAATTTCTCCTATTTGAATGCACTCTCCCAGCCCAGAGAGGCATGTGCCTTAAAATTCACAGTTATTCACCCGAACGTGGGATTTTGTTGAGGACGGTTTCTAAATTCAAGTTAGAATAAGGGGCACACGTGTGAGTTGTTATTTTCCCAGGATTGATGATTTCCAATTCGGTAGCTCCGTTTAAAGTTTTGTTTCGCTTCCCGTTTTCGTTGCGTAGCTCTGATTTGGCTGGGGATAGTTTTATACACTGCTTTAGAGTAAGACACATACGTGCGAGTTGTTTTCACATTGGAATTGACGATAGCCATTTCGGTGTTGACGTTTAACGTTTTCTTTCGCTTCCCGTTTCCGTTTTATCCAACCGATTTCGCTGGGGACAGTTTTGTTATTTAAGTTGGAGTGAGACGCAGCGACGTGCGTTGAAATTTCCGCCCTATCTGCGACGGTTCACGGTTGTAGCTCCGATTGAAGTTTTCTTTTGCTTCCCGTTTCGCGCACGCGCACGTGCGCGTTATTAGTCCCGGTTTTCCGTGTGCCCCCGGTTAATACCTTTCGAATGAGCCTATTTTGATCAAAATCCGTTGGGCGGAACCGAAAATGAGCTCGAAAAACGGTTTTCCCAGCTTCGCAGTGCATTTCCCAGCTTCTGACTTACAAGCGTAACATTGTCGCGGCCCCCAGTCCACCAGACAGCTACCATAGAGTATATAAGTCATCCTGGGAAAATGAATGGAAGTCAATGGCAGTATGACTTTACAGTGGTTTTGCCCATACTACACATATGGTGTATACACGGACCATGCACCATATGTGTCTCCCGCACACGGGTGAAAATGTATCCGCCTGAGAGGCACTCGGGGCGGGCACCCGATGGGGCATGAGACCCCCCCACCCCTGGTGGTCAAAAAAAAGTTAAAGTTTTTTTTTCCTTTCCTCCAGGCGCCTACTTGGCTCTGGGGCGCCCCAGAATCATGCCCCCCGACCCCGGCACTACCCGGGGGGCCGATGGGGGCCCTTTTTTTGAAATTTTTTTTTTCTCCATATTTGAAGCCCCGGCACAGGCTAGACCCATACCCCGACCCCGGGCACCCGCGAGCGGCCGGTAGGTGGCGTGTTTTGGGTCATTTTTTTTTTCTTGGCCGTTTTGAAGCCCCAGCGAGCCCCTGAGCCATACCCCGACCACGGCACTTCCCGGGCGGCCCCCCGTATACCGAAACGGCCGGTTGGGGGCGCTTTTTTTGATTTTTTTTTTTTTTCCCATATTTGAAGCCCCGGCACAGGCTAGACCCATACCCCGACCCCGGGCACCCGCGAGCGGCCGGTAGGCGGCGCGTTTTGGGTCTTTTTTTATTTTTTTTGCCCGTTTTGAAGCTCCAGCAAGGGCCTGATCCATGCCACACACGCAGACCATCGTGACACTGTCACCCACCTGACCGAATGGCGTTCTCGACCCCCACGATAGTTGGGCCCCCACCATACAGGTGGACGGTTCCTTCGGCACTGGGGGGTCAGTCTCTTGTCCCGGGTAGCCGAGAGCGGGGCCCGTGTGCCTCGAGGCTCCTGGGAGAAATGTTCGGTGCGAGGCCAAGGAGCACCGTCTGTCTTGGAGGTCCTACGATGGCGTTCCGGCGCGGGGAGTGGCACTCCTGGCTCACACCCTGGTGTTGTCCACCCCGCTACGCGTCGGCGTCAGAGACATGATGTTTCGCAAAACCTGCCCTCGGTATAACGGTTGGTGCGTCCTACAAACCCAGCCCGTCCTTGCTGACGGTGTCTCCCGGGTCCGGCTCGGCCGTCCCTACCCCCCGTCCCCCGGGGGAGAGGGTATGTCGTGGGGATCCCGGGGGGCCTCCCGTCGGGTGCTCCGCGTGGAGCCCTGGAGAAAGGCTACCTGGTTGATCCTGCCAGTAGCATATGCTTGTCTCAAAGATTAAGCCATGCAAGTCTAAGTACACACGGCCGGTACAGTGAAACTGCGAATGGCTCATTAAATCAGTTATGGTTCCTTTGATCGCTCCAACGTTACTTGGATAACTGTGGCAATTCTAGAGCTAATACATGCCAACGAGCGCTGACCCTTGCGGGGATGCGTGCATTTATCAGACCCAAAACCCATGCGGGGACGGTGGGCCGGCCCTTCGGGGTCTCTGCCGGCCCCGGACGCTTTGGTGACTCTAGATAACCTCGAGCCGATCGCGCGCCCTCCGTGGCGGTGACGTCTCATTCGAATGTCTGCCCTATCAACTTTCGATGGTACTTTCTGTGCCTACCATGGTGACCACGGGTAACGGGGAATCAGGGTTCGATTCCGGAGAGGGAGCCTGAGAAACGGCTACCACATCCAAGGAAGGCAGAGGTAATAGTCCCCGGATGTCCTTACCAGTCGTACAGACATCGGCTGAGTATAAGTCTTCCAGTAGGGGTGAGAGGTAACCCAGGAGGGCCCCTGCTAGTTCTAGTGGTGGTCCCTACAGCTGGCTGTTTCTTGATTCTGCCCCTGGCGGGGTCCTCTGGGTCTGGCTCGGCCGTCCCTCCCCTGACTGCGCAGACCTCCGTCTCTGACGGAGGTCTGCTGTAGCGGGGAGAGGGTATGCCGCGTGGTCCTGGGTGACCTCCGTCGGGGGCTTAATTCTTGGAATTTTGAGCGTTTCAACGTGAGGTGGCCGGTGAGTAAGGCGAAGCTGGTTGGAGATTGCCCCCGGTGGTATCGTGTTGCATGCAGTGGTTATGGGGGCCTCCACTTCTTGGATAAGAATGTCCGCTAAATGAGTGTTTAGCGGGCGATGTCTGGATTCAGCGTCGTCGGGAGGGGCCCCGTGCCAGTGGAGGAGCACGGTGGGACCCAGCGAGCCCTCCATGGTGGTTCAGAGTCTGGGGTGGCTCTGACCATCCCGCAGCCACACCCCGTCCGCCTGCCAATGAGGGAGCACGGCGAGACCCAGCGAGACCCTCATGGTGACTCAGAGTCAGAGGCGGCTCTGGTCATCCCGAAGCCACGCCTCGAGGATCCCAAGAAGGGGGTGAAGTTTAAAAGGGATCCTTCTCCTGCAACATCAAGCCGTCCGAATAAGAAGATGAGGTGGGATGGACGGAGGCCCTTACCAGCTGGGCCTGTAGGAACGACCCTTGTGGCTCAGGGTACAGGTCACTTGGGCATAGCATGTGCTCTACCTGAGGGAGAAATGGTCGACTCCCCTGGGGAATCCCCGGACCATACTGATTATCTGGAATTGATGGATGTTGCGTGCACCAGCCCTGGGCGGTCTGTCTATACAAGATGGTGTAGTGATTGGGAAGACGCATTTGGAACGTGCGTGGACAGGCCGTACCAACCAGAGGAGTGGGACTTCACCGAGGGAATGGTGCTGTCCTGCGAATCTGGTCTGCCTCTTGAAGGAAGTCCAGGTGCGGATCTTTCTAACGATGGTGGCAGTTTCGAACGATACAGGGGCTTAGACCTCGATCTCCAGCCCTCTGACCCCACTCCCATGGTAACAGCGGTGGAGTGCGCGGCAGAGTTGCCTCAGCACGTGAGCAGTCCGTCCCGCCCTATCTCTGTAGGGAGTTCCCTGGATGTGACGCCTGTGCTGCCTCTCATCACTGTTCATATGGGGGACCTTAGCTTGGGTGCTCCCAGTCAAACCACAGCTGCCGAGGCTCCTTGGCGCGTCTGCCTTCCCCTCACCGACCCGTGCTGCGGTCTTTGTGGAGCGCGCATTGGGACCGTCACTGGGCTGGCCAATCACTTTCGGTCCAGGCACCATACGGTCTCAGTGGCATACGAATGTTCCTTGTGCGGACGGACTGATGCCAATCACCATTCGATCTCCTGCCATATCCCGAAGTGCCAGGGGGTGATCGCGGTTCCCACGGGTGGTGAGGGAGGATTCCTGTGTGAGTCCTGCCCGCGGTCCTTTGAGACCGGCAGGGGTCTGTCCCAGCACAGGAAAAGCGCCCACTTAGACCTTTATCGCCGGGAGAGTTTGGGGAGGGAGCGTGCCCGGTGTGGGAGCTTAGTCGGCTCGTGGACGAAGGAGGAACTTGGCCGCTTGCGGGTTCTTTCTTCTAAGTTTGGACACCTTCCCCGGGCAGATAAAGACATTGCGCGGAGGTTAGGTACCGGGAAGACAGTGAAGGAGGTGAGGCATATGAGAAGACAGCTGGAGGATGATGGACGTGGTGGGGCTGACGAGGCCCCGGATTGGAGCGATCTGATCCGGGAGTTGTCACGCGCGAGTGACCCCTCACCCTCCCGACATGGAGTCCTGGATAAGCTCCTTGAAGGTGTTGCGCGTCGGGAGGCCGAGTGTGAGGAGGTACAGGTCGGCCCCACATCCATGCAATGGGGGAGTGCTATCCCAAGTCCTGCTTGGGTCTCGTCTTCGGCACTTGAGCTACTGAGGGAGCTGGGAAAGGGGCCTAGGGATTCTGGCTTGGGGCCGGCCCGTGGCTTTGTTCGTAAGTCCGCAGCCTCTGCTGACGGGAGACGGGGCGCTAGACGAAGGGAGTTTCGGCTGCACCAAATGATGTATGCTGGAGCTCGCCGGAAACTGGCGGTCAGGATCCTCGATGGGGAGGTGGGGGGAGCCTGCCCTATCCCCTTGGCTGAAGTCACTTCGGTGATGGAGGCCAGGTGGGGTGGGGGGGAGCCCTTCAGTGGACTTGGTCAGTTTGAGGTCTGTGGCATGGTCTCGAATCAATTCTTCTGGTCCCCGATCTCGGCGACTGAGGTCAGTGAAAACCTCCAACGCATGAACAACAGCTCCGCACCCGGTCCCGACGGGGTAACCAAGCAGGACTTGGTGAATTGGGATCGAAGCGGAAGCCAGCTAGCACGGCTTTTCACCGCGTGGTTCGTCTCAGGGGTTCTACCGGAGGCCTTCAAGATAAACACATCGACCTTGATCCCTAAGTCCACTGTCCCGGCCGACCTTCTGTCGGTATCGAATTGGCGCCCCATCACGGTCGGGTCAGTAGTGCTCCGGTTATTCTCGCGGATCATGACTTTGAGGCTGGCCGCCGCCTGCCCGCTGTCTCCGCGCCAGAAAGGATTTACGTGTTCCTCTGGCTGCTCCGAGAACCTCATGCTACTAGATGGGATTATGAGGCGAAGTAGGGAAGGCTTGGCAACGTTGGCTTTGGTGTCTGTCGATTTCGCGAAGGCTTTCGACACCGTGACTCATGAGCACATCCTCGGTGCTCTTAAGCGGAGGGAACTAGACGATCACGTGCTGGGTCTCATTCGGGACTCATATGTGGGATGCGTGACTAGGGTCAAAGTGGGGACGGAGCTGTCCCGGCCGATTGACATGAAGGTGGGGGTCAAGCAGGGTGACCCCATGTCCCCCCTTCTCTTTAATGTGGCGTTGGACCCACTAATCCAAACACTTGAACGCCGAGGCGAGGGCTTCGCATGGGGAGACCGGTCGGTGACGACACTTGCTTTTGCCGACGACCTGGTCATGGTTAGCAGCTCGTGGATCGGCATGTCGAGGAACATTGCTATTCTGGAGTCCTTCTGTCGCATGACAGGGATGCGAGTACAACCCAAAAAGTGTTTTGGGTTCTTTCTCTCGAAGGGCGAACGCTCGATCGTGGTAAACGACTGCAGCCCCTGGCGGGTCTGTGGAGAGCCGCTGCGCCTAACGAACCCCGAGGTGATGGAGAAATACCTCGGGATGGGACTGACCCCGGGTTGGGTCACTGGACTACTGGGACCAATCGAACGGGTGGGAGCCTGGATCCGTGACATTGGGCGCGCGGCGCTGAAGCCTTCACAGAAGGTTGAGATGCTCTGCAGATATGCCATCCCGCGCCTGTTTTACCAGCTGGATCACGGTCTCGCGAAGGTCACCCTCCTGGAAAGGGTGGATCAACTGATCCGGAAGGCGATTAAGGTGTGGCTACACCTCCACCCATCTACTACAGATGGGCTCTTATACAGCAGAACCCGAGACGGCGGTCTCGGTGTAATGAAGTTGGCTCGCCTGATACCCTGTGTCCAAGCACGGCGGGTCTTTCGACTAAGTCGGTCCGAGGACCCTCTGACCCGATTGGCTACCCTCGAGGTGTTTACCCAAATGAGATTCGAACGCCTATGGCTGAGCGCTGGTGGCCGGAGGGATGAGGTACCGGCTTTGGTGGATCCTTCCGCCGAAATGGGGGCTCTCCCGAGAGGCCCTGGCCCAGTTACGACGCAGAGATGTCCGGTCCCGTGTGACTGGCAGCGGGAATCGTTCCTTGCCTGGTGCGGGTTGGTAACCCAGGGGACGGGCACGTTGTGCTTTGGCGGCGACAGGATCAGTAACTGCTGGATCGGTCGGCCCACGCAGATGGGTTTGACTGAGGGCCAATATGTGGCGGCCCTGCAGCTCCGGGCCAATGTGTTCCCGACTTCAGAGGCGCTGACGCGGGGGAGGGGGCTTCCTCCTCTCCCCTGCCGAAGATGCCAGGGCGAGATCGAGTCCTGTTCGCATATCCTGGGGCAGTGTCCTGCTGTGCAGTCTAGTCGGATCAGCAGACACAATAAGATATGCGGTCTCTTGGCAGAGGAAGCCGCCAAGGCTGGTTGGGACGTAGAGAAGGAGATGCGCGTGCTCTCCCGGGAAGGAGATCTGAAAATCCCCGACCTAATCTTCGTCAAAGGGGAGTTGGGCCTGGTGGTGGATGTCACCGTACGTTTCGAGTTCGCCCCCGACACACTGGAGATCGCCCGGTCCCAGAAGGTTGCGTATTACCGGCCATACGCACCTGACATAGTGAGAAAACTCGATGGAGTAACGAAGCTGCGCTTCTTCGGCTTCCCTGTGGGAGCCAGAGGGAAGTGGCCTAGTTGCAATGATAACGTACTCAGGCGTCTGGGTGTTTCGAAATCGGGGACGAAGCGGTTCGCTAAGTTGGTGGCTAGGCGTACTCTCGCCTATTCGTTGGATATCCTTCGGGACTTCTACAGACCGATCAATGATGGCCCGCCCAGGCCGGATGCGGACGCGGAGTTTCCTGAAGGCTGGTCGTAGTTTTGTCTCTGTGGTCCTTCGGGACGGAAACCAGGCTGCCCTCTGGCGTGGGGCAGCTGGGAGGTTCCAACGCCCCTACGAGAAAAAGGAAAAGCCAAAAATAACAGGTGGGTACAGGTTTGTATCCACCCCTACATGTTCGTGTTCCATTTGAGTTCTACCGGCGGGTACGAGTTCGTATCCGCCCATATACAAAACACAAAAATACAAAAATAAACATGTTCAATTGTTGTGTTCATGATGTGTTGGTACTGAGGCCCCCTTCGGGGGGCCGAAACCCTGCTGTAGCCCGGGGAGTGGGACGGCGGGGAGGGAAAGCTCCTCTTCCCGTGGCGATGGAGGTAGCCACGGGTGACCCGGTACCTCTTGATCTTGGTGGGCATATGCGGGTTGTGGGGGCCTGGGGGGATACCCACCCCAGCCCGAGTCCTATCCCCAACCCAAACCCTAACCCTAACCTCAACCATAACCCTACCTGCCTAAACCCAACCCCCCAGCCCCAATCCCCTACCCCCAACCCAAACCCAAACCCTAACCTCAACCAGGACCCTACTTGCCTAAACCCAACCCTAATCCCAACCCCTGACCCTTACTTCGCTGCATGAAGGCCGATGGGCGCGTGTTGGCCGGTTGTCCTCTGCCCCTGACGGTGTCCTCTGGGCCCCGCTCGGCCGTCCGTCCCCTGACTGCGCAGACCCCTGTCTCTGACGGGGGACTGTGGCGGGGGGAGGGTATGCCTTGCGGTCCTGGATGACCTCCCGTCAGGGGCATAAAACTTTGAAATTTGGCCGGTTTGGAGGATAACCCCTTGGTATCGTGGTGCA
>NW_027120345.1:0-10000 GCF_038355195.1 Osmerus mordax | reverse complement strand
CTTTCCAACGCCGCCTGAGTTAAGGTGCTACGACGTCCCTAAGTGGAGATGCCTCTAAATGAACACCTTTTCCCAACTTTGCACGTTTCCAGCTTGAGAGGAAAAGGGGCTTAAAATTCACAGTTATTCGCCCGAACGTGGGATTTGGCTGGGGACGGTTTCTATATTCAAGTTGGGATGGGGGGCACCGAGGTGAGTGGTGGTTGTCCCCGAAAAAGCTCTCCCCTTTTCCGTAGCCCCGTTTAAAGTTTTGTTTGGGCTCCTGTTCAGCGGGGAAGCGCGTGCGCGTGGCAAACTTGACACCCCCGTGTTCCCCTGGTCCAGACCTTTCCAACGCCGCCTGAGTCAAGGTGCTACGACGTCCCCAAGTGGGGATGCCTGTAGATGAGCACATTTTCCCAACTTTGAATGTAAGTTTCCAGTATCATTGAAAATGTGGCCTCAAACGAGCAGTTTTGCCCCCGAACGTGGGATTTGGCTGGGGACGGTTTCTATATTCAAGTTGGGATGGGGGGCACCGAGGTGAGTGGTGGTTGTCCCCGAAAAAGCCCTCCCCTTTTCCGTAGCCCCGTTTAAAGTTCTGTTTGGGCTCCTGTTCAGCGGGGAAGCGCGTGCGCGTGGCAAACTTGACACCCCCGTGTTCCCCTGGTCCAGACCTTTCCAACGCCGCCTGAGTCAAGGTGCTACGACGTCCCCAAGTGGGGATGCCTGTAGATGAGCACATTTTCCCAACTTTGAATGTAAGTTTCCAGTATCATTGAAAATGTGGCCTCAAACGAGCAGTTTTGCCCCCGAACGTGGGATTTGGCTGGGGACGGTTTCTATATTCAAGTTGGGATGGGGGGCACCGAGGTGAGTGGTGGTTGTCCCCGAAAAAGCCCTCCCCTTTTCCGTAGCCCCGTTTAAAGTTTTGTTTGGGCTCCTGTTCAGCGGGGATGCGCGTGCGCGTGGCAACCTTGACACGCCCGTGTTCCCCTGGACCAGACCTTTCTAACGCCGCCTGAGTTAAGGTGCTACGACGTCCCTAAGTGGAGATGCCTGTAAATGAACACCTTTTCCCAACTTTGCACGTTTCCAGCTTGAGAGGAAAAGGGGCTTAAAATTCACAGTTATTCGCCCGAACGTGGGATTTCGCTGGGGACGGTTTCTAAGTTCAAGTTGGGACGGGGGGCACCGAGGTGAGTGGTGGTTGTCCCCGAAAAAGCCCTCCCCTTTTCCGTAGCCCCGTTTAAAGTTTTGTTTGGGCTCCTGTTCAGCGGGGAAGCGCGTGCGCGTGGCAACCTTGACACGCCCGTGTTCCCCTGGACCAGACCTTTCTAACGCCGCCTGAGTTAAGGTGCTACGACGTCCCCAAGTGGGGATGCCTGTAGATGAGCACATTTTCCCAACTTTGAATGTAAGTTTCCAGTATCATTGAAAATGTGGCCTCAAACGAGCAGTTTTGCCCCCGAACGTGGGATTTGGCTGGGGACGGTTTCTATATTCAAGTTGGGATGGGGGGCACCGAGGTGAGTGGTGGTTGTCCCCGAAAAAGCCCTCCCCTTTTCCGTAGCCCCGTTTAAAGTTCTGTTTGGGCTCCTGTTCAGCGGGGAAGCGCGTGCGCGTGGCAAACTTGACACCCCCGTGTTCCCCTGGTCCAGACCTTTCCAACGCCGCCTGAGTCAAGGTGCTACGACGTCCCCAAGTGGGGATGCCTGTAGATGAGCACATTTTCCCAACTTTGAATGTAAGTTTCCAGTATCATTGAAAATGTGGCCTCAAACGAGCAGTTTTGCCCCCGAACGTGGGATTTGGCTGGGGACGGTTTCTATATTCAAGTTGGGATGGGGGGCACCGAGGTGAGTGGTGGTTGTCCCCGAAAAAGCCCTCCCCTTTTCCGTAGCCCCGTTTAAAGTTTTGTTTGGGCTCCTGTTCAGCGGGGATGCGCGTGCGCGTGGCAACCTTGACACGCCCGTGTTCCCCTGGACCAGACCTTTCTAACGCCGCCTGAGTTAAGGTGCTACGACGTCCCTAAGTGGAGATGCCTGTAAATGAACACCTTTTCCCAACTTTGCACGTTTCCAGCTTGAGAGGAAAAGGGGCTTAAAATTCACAGTTATTCGCCCGAACGTGGGATTTCGCTGGGGACGGTTTCTAAGTTCAAGTTGGGACGGGGGGCACCGAGGTGAGTGGTGGTTGTCCCCGAAAAAGCCCTCCCCTTTTCCGTAGCCCCGTTTAAAGTTTTGTTTGGGCTCCTGTTCAGCGGGGAAGCGCGTGCGCGTGGCAACCTTGACACGCCCGTGTTCCCCTGGACCAGACCTTTCTAACGCCGCCTGAGTTAAGGTGCTACGACGTCCCCAAGTGGGGATGCCTGTAGATGAGCACATTTTCCCAACTTTGAATGTAAGTTTCCAGTATCATTGAAAATGTGGCCTCAAACGTGCAGTTTTGCCCCCGAACGTGGGATTTGGCTGGGGACGGTTTCTAAATTCAAGTTGGGATGGGGGGCACCGAGGTGAGTGGTGGTTGTCCCCGAAAAAGCCCTCCCCTTTTCCGTAGCCCCGTTTAAAGTTTTGTTTGGGCTCCTGTTCAACGGGGATGCGCGTGCGCGTGGCAAACATGACACGCCCGTGTTCCCCTGGACCAGACCTTTCTAACGCCACCTGAGTTAAGGTGCTACGACGTCCCCAAGTGGGGATGCCTCTAAATGAAGCCAATTTCTCCTATTTGAATGCACTCTCCCAGCCCAGAGAGGCATGTGCCTTAAAATTCACAGTTATTCACCCGAACGTGGGATTTTGTTGAGGACGGTTTCTAAATTCAAGTTGGAACAGGGGGCACCGACGTGAGTGGTGTTTGTCCCCGAAAAAGCTCTCCCCTTTTCCGTAGCCCCGTTTAAAGTTTTGTTTGGGCTCCTGTTTAGCGGGGATGCGCGTGCGCGTGGCAACCTTGACACGCCCGTGTTCCCCTGGACCAGACCTTTCTAACGCCGCCTGAGTTAAGGTGCTACGACGTCCCTAAGTGGAGATGCCTGTAAATGAACACCTTTTCCCAACTTTGAATGTAAGTTTCCAGTATCATTGAAAATGTGGCCTCAAACGAGCAGTTTTGCCCCCGAACGTGGGATTTGGCTGGGGACGGTTTCTAAATTCAAGTTGGGATGGGGGGAACCGAGGTGAGTGGTGGTTGTCCCCGAAAAAGCCCTCCCCTTTTCCGTAGCCCCGTTTAAAGTTTTGTTTGGGCTCCTGTTCAGCGGGGATGCGCGTGCGCGTGGCAACCTTGACACGCCCGTGTTCCCCTGGACCAGACCTTTCTAACGCCGCCTGAGTTAAGGTGCTACGACGTCCCTAAGTGGAGATGCCTGTAAATGAACACCTTTTCCCAACTTTGCACGTTTCCAGCTTGAGAGGAAAAGGGGCTTAAAATTCACAGTTATTCGCCCGAACGTGGGATTTCGCTGGGGACGGTTTCTAAGTTCAAGTTGGGACGGGGGGCACCGAGGTGAGTGGTGGTTGTCCCCGAAAAAGCCCTCCCCTTTTCCGTAGCCCCGTTTAAAGTTTTGTTTGGGCTCCTGTTCAGCGGGGAAGCGCGTGCGCGTGGCAACCTTGACACGCCCGTGTTCCCCTGGACCAGACCTTTCTAACGCCGCCTGAGTTAAGGTGCTACGACGTCCCCAAGTGGGGATGCCTGTAGATGAGCACATTTTCCCAACTTTGAATGTAAGTTTCCAGTATCATTGAAAATGTGGCCTCAAACGAGCAGTTTTGCCCCCGAACGTGGGATTTGGCTGGGGACGGTTTCTATATTCAAGTTGGGATGGGGGGCACCGAGGTGAGTGGTGGTTGTCCCCGAAAAAGCCCTCCCCTTTTCCGTAGCCCCGTTTAAAGTTCTGTTTGGGCTCCTGTTCAGCGGGGAAGCGCGTGCGCGTGGCAAACTTGACACCCCCGTGTTCCCCTGGTCCAGACCTTTCCAACGCCGCCTGAGTCAAGGTGCTACGACGTCCCCAAGTGGGGATGCCTGTAGATGAGCACATTTTCCCAACTTTGAATGTAAGTTTCCAGTATCATTGAAAATGTGGCCTCAAACGAGCAGTTTTGCCCCCGAACGTGGGATTTGGCTGGGGACGGTTTCTATATTCAAGTTGGGATGGGGGGCACCGAGGTGAGTGGTGGTTGTCCCCGAAAAAGCCCTCCCCTTTTCCGTAGCCCCGTTTAAAGTTTTGTTTGGGCTCCTGTTCAGCGGGGATGCGCGTGCGCGTGGCAACCTTGACACGCCCGT
Source organism: Osmerus mordax (assembly GCF_038355195.1). Lineage (NCBI taxonomy): Eukaryota > Metazoa > Chordata > Actinopteri > Osmeriformes > Osmeridae > Osmerus > Osmerus mordax. The sequence goes on along the minus strand of NW_027120345.1, from coordinate 5,743 downwards.
GTTCCCCTGGACCAGACCTTTCTAACGCCGCCTGAGTTAAGGTGCTACGACGTCCCTAAGTGGAGATGCCTGTAAATGAACACCTTTTCCCAACTTTGCACGTTTCCAGCTTGAGAGGAAAAGGGGCTTAAAATTCACAGTTATTCGCCCGAACGTGGGATTTCGCTGGGGACGGTTTCTAAGTTCAAGTTGGGACGGGGGGCACCGAGGTGAGTGGTGGTTGTCCCCGAAAAAGCCCTCCCCTTTTCCGTAGCCCCGTTTAAAGTTTTGTTTGGGCTCCTGTTCAGCGGGGAAGCGCGTGCGCGTGGCAACCTTGACACGCCCGTGTTCCCCTGGACCAGACCTTTCTAACGCCGCCTGAGTTAAGGTGCTACGACGTCCCCAAGTGGGGATGCCTGTAGATGAGCACATTTTCCCAACTTTGAATGTAAGTTTCCAGTATCATTGAAAATGTGGCCTCAAACGAGCAGTTTTGCCCCCGAACGTGGGATTTGGCTGGGGACGGTTTCTATATTCAAGTTGGGATGGGGGGCACCGAGGTGAGTGGTGGTTGTCCCCGAAAAAGCCCTCCCCTTTTCCGTAGCCCCGTTTAAAGTTCTGTTTGGGCTCCTGTTCAGCGGGGAAGCGCGTGCGCGTGGCAAACTTGACACCCCCGTGTTCCCCTGGTCCAGACCTTTCCAACGCCGCCTGAGTCAAGGTGCTACGACGTCCCCAAGTGGGGATGCCTGTAGATGAGCACATTTTCCCAACTTTGAATGTAAGTTTCCAGTATCATTGAAAATGTGGCCTCAAACGAGCAGTTTTGCCCCCGAACGTGGGATTTGGCTGGGGACGGTTTCTATATTCAAGTTGGGATGGGGGGCACCGAGGTGAGTGGTGGTTGTCCCCGAAAAAGCCCTCCCCTTTTCCGTAGCCCCGTTTAAAGTTTTGTTTGGGCTCCTGTTCAGCGGGGATGCGCGTGCGCGTGGCAACCTTGACACGCCCGTGTTCCCCTGGACCAGACCTTTCTAACGCCGCCTGAGTTAAGGTGCTACGACGTCCCTAAGTGGAGATGCCTGTAAATGAACACCTTTTCCCAACTTTGCACGTTTCCAGCTTGAGAGGAAAAGGGGCTTAAAATTCACAGTTATTCGCCCGAACGTGGGATTTCGCTGGGGACGGTTTCTAAGTTCAAGTTGGGACGGGGGGCACCGAGGTGAGTGGTGGTTGTCCCCGAAAAAGCCCTCCCCTTTTCCGTAGCCCCGTTTAAAGTTTTGTTTGGGCTCCTGTTCAGCGGGGAAGCGCGTGCGCGTGGCAACCTTGACACGCCCGTGTTCCCCTGGACCAGACCTTTCTAACGCCGCCTGAGTTAAGGTGCTACGACGTCCCCAAGTGGGGATGCCTGTAGATGAGCACATTTTCCCAACTTTGAATGTAAGTTTCCAGTATCATTGAAAATGTGGCCTCAAACGAGCAGTTTTGCCCCCGAACGTGGGATTTGGCTGGGGACGGTTTCTATATTCAAGTTGGGATGGGGGGCACCGAGGTGAGTGGTGGTTGTCCCCGAAAAAGCCCTCCCCTTTTCCGTAGCCCCGTTTAAAGTTCTGTTTGGGCTCCTGTTCAGCGGGGAAGCGCGTGCGCGTGGCAAACTTGACACCCCCGTGTTCCCCTGGTCCAGACCTTTCCAACGCCGCCTGAGTCAAGGTGCTACGACGTCCCCAAGTGGGGATGCCTGTAGATGAGCACATTTTCCCAACTTTGAATGTAAGTTTCCAGTATCATTGAAAATGTGGCCTCAAACGAGCAGTTTTGCCCCCGAACGTGGGATTTGGCTGGGGACGGTTTCTATATTCAAGTTGGGATGGGGGGCACCGAGGTGAGTGGTGGTTGTCCCCGAAAAAGCCCTCCCCTTTTCCGTAGCCCCGTTTAAAGTTTTGTTTGGGCTCCTGTTCAGCGGGGATGCGCGTGCGCGTGGCAACCTTGACACGCCCGTGTTCCCCTGGACCAGACCTTTCTAACGCCGCCTGAGTTAAGGTGCTACGACGTCCCTAAGTGGAGATGCCTGTAAATGAACACCTTTTCCCAACTTTGCACGTTTCCAGCTTGAGAGGAAAAGGGGCTTAAAATTCACAGTTATTCGCCCGAACGTGGGATTTCGCTGGGGACGGTTTCTAAGTTCAAGTTGGGACGGGGGGCACCGAGGTGAGTGGTGGTTGTCCCCGAAAAAGCCCTCCCCTTTTCCGTAGCCCCGTTTAAAGTTTTGTTTGGGCTCCTGTTCAGCGGGGAAGCGCGTGCGCGTGGCAACCTTGACACGCCCGTGTTCCCCTGGACCAGACCTTTCTAACGCCGCCTGAGTTAAGGTGCTACGACGTCCCCAAGTGGGGATGCCTGTAGATGAGCACATTTTCCCAACTTTGAATGTAAGTTTCCAGTATCATTGAAAATGTGGCCTCAAACGAGCAGTTTTGCCCCCGAACGTGGGATTTGGCTGGGGACGGTTTCTATATTCAAGTTGGGATGGGGGGCACCGAGGTGAGTGGTGGTTGTCCCCGAAAAAGCCCTCCCCTTTTCCGTAGCCCCGTTTAAAGTTCTGTTTGGGCTCCTGTTCAGCGGGGAAGCGCGTGCGCGTGGCAAACTTGACACCCCCGTGTTCCCCTGGTCCAGACCTTTCCAACGCCGCCTGAGTCAAGGTGCTACGACGTCCCCAAGTGGGGATGCCTGTAGATGAGCACATTTTCCCAACTTTGAATGTAAGTTTCCAGTATCATTGAAAATGTGGCCTCAAACGAGCAGTTTTGCCCCCGAACGTGGGATTTGGCTGGGGACGGTTTCTATATTCAAGTTGGGATGGGGGGCACCGAGGTGAGTGGTGGTTGTCCCCGAAAAAGCCCTCCCCTTTTCCGTAGCCCCGTTTAAAGTTTTGTTTGGGCTCCTGTTCAGCGGGGATGCGCGTGCGCGTGGCAACCTTGACACGCCCGTGTTCCCCTGGACCAGACCTTTCTAACGCCGCCTGAGTTAAGGTGCTACGACGTCCCTAAGTGGAGATGCCTGTAAATGAACACCTTTTCCCAACTTTGCACGTTTCCAGCTTGAGAGGAAAAGGGGCTTAAAATTCACAGTTATTCGCCCGAACGTGGGATTTCGCTGGGGACGGTTTCTAAGTTCAAGTTGGGACGGGGGGCACCGAGGTGAGTGGTGGTTGTCCCCGAAAAAGCCCTCCCCTTTTCCGTAGCCCCGTTTAAAGTTTTGTTTGGGCTCCTGTTCAGCGGGGAAGCGCGTGCGCGTGGCAACCTTGACACGCCCGTGTTCCCCTGGACCAGACCTTTCTAACGCCGCCTGAGTTAAGGTGCTACGACGTCCCCAAGTGGGGATGCCTGTAAATGAACACCTTTTCCCAACTTTGAATGTAAGTTTCCAGTATCATTGAAAATGTGGCCTCAAACGTGCAGTTTTGCCCCCGAACGTGGGATTTGGCTGGGGACGGTTTCTAAATTCAAGTTGGGATGGGGGGCACCGAGGTGAGTGGTGGTTGTCCCCGAAAAAGCCCTCCCCTTTTCCGTAGCCCCGTTTAAAGTTTTGTTTGGGCTCCTGTTCAACGGGGATGCGCGTGCGCGTGGCAAACATGACACGCCCGTGTTCCCCTGGACCAGACCTTTCTAACGCCACCTGAGTTAAGGTGCTACGACGTCCCCAAGTGGGGATGCCTCTAAATGAAGCCAATTTCTCCTATTTGAATGCACTCTCCCAGCCCAGAGAGGCATGTGCCTTAAAATTCACAGTTATTCACCCGAACGTGGGATTTTGTTGAGGACGGTTTCTAAATTCAAGTTGGAACAGGGGGCACCGACGTGAGTGGTGTTTGTCCCCGAAAAAGCTCTCCCCTTTTCCGTAGCCCCGTTTAAAGTTTTGTTTGGGCTCCTGTTTAGCGGGGATGCGCGTGCGCGTGGCAACCTTGACACGCCCGTGTTCCCCTGGACCAGACCTTTCTAACGCCGCCTGAGTTAAGGTGCTACGACGTCCCTAAGTGGAGATGCCTGTAAATGAACACCTTTTCCCAACTTTGAATGTAAGTTTCCAGTATCATTGAAAATGTGGCCTCAAACGAGCAGTTTTGCCCCCGAACGTGGGATTTGGCTGGGGACGGTTTCTAAATTCAAGTTGGGATGGGGGGAACCGAGGTGAGTGGTGGTTGTCCCCGAAAAAGCCCTCCCCTTTTCCGTAGCCCCGTTTAAAGTTTTGTTTGGGCTCCTGTTCAGCGGGGATGCGCGTGCGCGTGGCAACCTTGACACGCCCGTGTTCCCCTGGACCAGACCTTTCTAACGCCACCCGAGTCAAGGTGCTACGACGTCCCTAAATGGGGATGCCTGTAGATGAGCACATTTTCCCAGCTTTGAATGTAAGTTTCCAGCATCATTGAAAATGTGGCCTCAAACGTGCAGTTTTGCGCCCGAACGTGGGATTTTGTTGAGGACGGTTTCTAAATTCAAGTTAGCATAAGGGGCACACGTGTGAGTTGTTATTTTCCCAGGATTGATGGTTTCCAATTCGGTAGCTCCGTTTAAAGTTTTGTTTGGGCTCCTGTTTAGCGGGGATGCGCGTGCGCGTGGCAACCTTGACACGCCCGTGTTCCCCTGGACCAGACCTTTCCAACGCCACCCGAGTCAAGGTGCTACGACGTCCCTAAGTGGGGATGCCTGTAGATGAGCACATTTTCCCAGCTTTGAATGTAAGTTTCCAGCATCATTGAAAATGTGGCCTCAAACGTGCAGTTTTGCGCCCGAACGTGGGATTTTGTTGAGGACGGTTTCTAAATTCAAGTTAGCATAAGGGGCACACGTGTGAGTTGTTATTTTCCCAGGATTGATGGTTTCCAATTCGGTAGCTCCGTTTAAAGTTTTGTTTTGGCCCCTGTTTAGCGGGGATGCGCGTGCGCGTGGCAAACTTGACACGCCCGTGTTCCCCTGGACCAGACCTTTCCAACGCCACCCGAGTTAAGGTGCTACGACGTCCCTAAGTGGAGATGCCTCTAAATGAAGCCAATTTCTCCTATTTGAATGCACTCTCCCAGCCCAGAGAGGCATGTGCCTTAAAATTCACAGTTATTCACCCGAACGTGGGATTTTGTTGAGGACGGTTTCTAAATTCAAGTTAGAATAAGGGGCACACGTGTGAGTTGTTATTTTCCCAGGATTGATGATTTCCAATTCGGTAGCTCCGTTTAAAGTTTTGTTTCGCTTCCCGTTTTCGTTGCGTAGCTCTGATTTGGCTGGGGATAGTTTTATACACTGCTTTAGAGTAAGACACATACGTGCGAGTTGTTTTTCACATTGGAATTGACGATAGCCATTTCGGTGTTGACGTTTAACGTTTTCTTTCGCTTCCCGTTTCCGTTTTATCCAACCGATTTCGCTGGGGACAGTTTTGTTATTTAAGTTGGAGTGAGACGCAGCGACGTGCGTTGAAATTTCCGCCCTATCTGCGACGGTTCACGGTTGTAGCTCCGATTGAAGTTTTCTTTTGCTTCCCGTTTCGCGCACGCGCACGTGCGCGTTATTAGTCCCGGTTTTCCGTGTGCCCCCGGTTAATACCTTTCGAATGAGCCTATTTTGATCAAAATCCGTTGGGCGGAACCGAAAATGAGCTCGAAAAACGGTTTTCCCAGCTTCGCAGTGCATTTCCCAGCTTCTGACTTACAAGCGTAACATTGTCGCGGCCCCCAGTCCACCAGACAGCTACCATAGAGTATATAAGTCATCCTGGGAAA
>NW_027120344.1:65000-70237 GCF_038355195.1 Osmerus mordax | reverse complement strand
AGTGTTGTTCCCCGGGGCTCCCAACTTTTGCAGTGTGAGAGTGTGTTTGACTTGTATTTTGTGGGTGTCAAATGCACCGTTTGGCGCCCGAACGTGTGATTTGGCTGGGGATGGTTTTGTTCTTCAAGTGAGGGCAAGGGGCAGCGGTGTGTGTGGTTATTTTCCCCGAAAAAAGTGTCCCCATTTCGGTGTGCGCGTTTGAAAATTTGTTTCGCTCGCAGCGTCGCGGAGATGCGCGTGCGCGTGGCAACCTTGACACCCCCGTGTTCCCCTGGACCAGACCTTTCCAACGCCGCCTGAGTTAAGGTGCTACGACGTCCCTAAGTGGAGATGCCTCTAAATGAACACCTTTTCCCAACTTTGCACGTTTCCAGCTTGAGAGGAAAAGGGGCTTAAAATTCACAGTTATTCGCCCGAACGTGGGATTTGGCTGGGGACGGTTTCTATATTCAAGTTGGGATGGGGGGCACCGAGGTGAGTGGTGTTTGTCCCCGAAAAAAGTGTCCCCATTTCGGTGTGCGCGTTTGAAAATTTGTTTCGCTCGCAGCGTCGCGGAGATGCGCGTGCGCGTGGCAACCTTGACACCCCCGTGTTCCCCTGGACCAGACCTTTCCAACGCCGCCTGAGTTAAGGTGCTACGACGTCCCTAAGTGGAGATGCCTCTAAATGAACACCTTTTCCCAACTTTGCACGTTTCCAGCTTGAGAGAAAAAGGGGCTTAAAATTCACAGTTATTCGCCCGAACGTGGGATTTCGCTGGGGACGGTTTCTAAGTTCAAGTTGGGACGGGGGGCACCGAGGTGAGTGGTGGTTGTCCCCGAAAAAGCCCTCCCCTTTTCCGTAGCCCCGTTTAAAGTTTTGTTTGGGCTCCTGTTCAGCGGGGAAGCGCGTGCGCGTGGCAACCTTGACACCCCCGTGTTCCCCTGGACCAGACCTTTCCAACGCCGCCTGAGTTAAGGTGCTACGACGTCCCTAAGTGGAGATGCCTCTAAATGAACACCTTTTCCCAACTTTGCACGTTTCCAGCTTGAGAGGAAAAGGGGCTTAAAATTCACAGTTATTCGCCCGAACGTGGGATTTGGCTGGGGACGGTTTCTATATTCAAGTTGGGATGGGGGGCACCGAGGTGAGTGGTGGTTGTCCCCGAAAAAGCCCTCCCCTTTTCCGTAGCCCCGTTTAAAGTTCTGTTTGGGCTCCTGTTCAGCGGGGAAGCGCGTGCGCGTGGCAAACTTGACACCCCCGTGTTCCCCTGGTCCAGACCTTTCTAACGCCGCCTGAGTCAAGGTGCTACGACGTCCCCAAGTGGGGATGCCTGTAGATGAGCACATTTTCCCAACTTTGAATGTAAGTTTCCAGTATCATTGAAAATGTGGCCTCAAACGAGCAGTTTTGCCCCCGAACGTGGGATTTGGCTGGGGACGGTTTCTATATTCAAGTTGGGATGGGGGGCACCGAGGTGAGTGGTGGTTGTCCCCGAAAAAGCCCTCCCCTTTTCCGTAGCCCCGTTTAAAGTTTTGTTTGGGCTCCTGTTCAGCGGGGATGCGCGTGCGCGTGGCAACCTTGACACGCCCGTGTTCCCCTGGACCAGACCTTTCTAACGCCGCCTGAGTTAAGGTGCTACGACGTCCCTAAGTGGAGATGCCTGTAAATGAACACCTTTTCCCAACTTTGCACGTTTCCAGCTTGAGAGGAAAAGGGGCTTAAAATTCACAGTTATTCGCCCGAACGTGGGATTTCGCTGGGGACGGTTTCTAAGTTCAAGTTGGGATGGGGGGCACCGAGGTGAGTGGTGGTTGTCCCCGAAAAAGCCCTCCCCTTTTCCGTAGCCCCGTTTAAAGTTTTGTTTGGGCTCCTGTTCAGCGGGGAAGCGCGTGCGCGTGGCAACCTTGACACGCCCGTGTTCCCCTGGACCAGACCTTTCTAACGCCGCCTGAGTTAAGGTGCTACGACGTCCCCAAGTGGGGATGCCTGTAAATGAACACCTTTTCCCAACTTTGAATGTAAGTTTCCAGTATCATTGAAAATGTGGCCTCAAACGTGCAGTTTTGCCCCCGAACGTGGGATTTGGCTGGGGACGGTTTCTAAATTCAAGTTGGGATGGGGGGCACCGAGGTGAGTGGTGGTTGTCCCCGAAAAAGCCCTCCCCTTTTCCGTAGCCCCGTTTAAAGTTTTGTTTGGGCTCCTGTTCAACGGGGATGCGCGTGCGCGTGGCAAACATGACACGCCCGTGTTCCCCTGGACCAGACCTTTCTAACGCCACCTGAGTTAAGGTGCTACGACGTCCCCAAGTGGGGATGCCTCTAAATGAAGCCAATTTCTCCTATTTGAATGCACTCTCCCAGCCCAGAGAGGCATGTGCCTTAAAATTCACAGTTATTCACCCGAACGTGGGATTTTGTTGAGGACGGTTTCTAAATTCAAGTTGGAACAGGGGGCACCGACGTGAGTGGTGTTTGTCCCCGAAAAAGCTCTCCCCTTTTCCGTAGCCCCGTTTAAAGTTTTGTTTGGGCTCCTGTTTAGCGGGGATGCGCGTGCGCGTGGCAACCTTGACACGCCCGTGTTCCCCTGGACCAGACCTTTCTAACGCCGCCTGAGTTAAGGTGCTACGACGTCCCTAAGTGGAGATGCCTGTAAATGAACACCTTTTCCCAACTTTGAATGTAAGTTTCCAGTATCATTGAAAATGTGGCCTCAAACGAGCAGTTTTGCCCCCGAACGTGGGATTTGGCTGGGGACGGTTTCTAAATTCAAGTTGGGATGGGGGGAACCGAGGTGAGTGGTGGTTGTCCCCGAAAAAGCCCTCCCCTTTTCCGTAGCCCCGTTTAAAGTTTTGTTTGGGCTCCTGTTCAGCGGGGATGCGCGTGCGCGTGGCAAACATGACACGCCCGTGTTCCCCTGGACCAGACCTTTCTAACGCCACCTGAGTTAAGGTGCTACGACGTCCCCAAGTGGGGATGCCTCTAAATGAAGCCAATTTCTCCTATTTGAATGCACTCTCCCAGCCCAGAGAGGCATGTGCCTTAAAATTCACAGTTATTCACCCGAACGTGGGATTTTGTTGAGGACGGTTTCTAAATTCAAGTTGGAACAGGGGGCACCGACGTGAGTGGTGTTTGTCCCCGAAAAAGCTCTCCCCTTTTCCGTAGCCCCGTTTAAAGTTTTGTTTGGGCTCCTGTTTAGCGGGGATGCGCGTGCGCGTGGCAACCTTGACACGCCCGTGTTCCCCTGGACCAGACCTTTCTAACGCCGCCTGAGTTAAGGTGCTACGACGTCCCTAAGTGGAGATGCCTGTAAATGAACACCTTTTCCCAACTTTGAATGTAAGTTTCCAGTATCATTGAAAATGTGGCCTCAAACGAGCAGTTTTGCCCCCGAACGTGGGATTTGGCTGGGGACGGTTTCTAAATTCAAGTTGGGATGGGGGGAACCGAGGTGAGTGGTGGTTGTCCCCGAAAAAGCCCTCCCCTTTTCCGTAGCCCCGTTTAAAGTTTTGTTTGGGCTCCTGTTCAGCGGGGATGCGCGTGCGCGTGGCAAACATGACACGCCCGTGTTCCCCTGGACCAGACCTTTCTAACGCCACCTGAGTTAAGGTGCTACGACGTCCCCAAGTGGGGATGCCTCTAAATGAAGCCAATTTCTCCTATTTGAATGCACTCTCCCAGCCCAGAGAGGCATGTGCCTTAAAATTCACAGTTATTCACCCGAACGTGGGATTTTGTTGAGGACGGTTTCTAAATTCAAGTTGGAACAGGGGGCACCGACGTGAGTGGTGTTTGTCCCCGAAAAAGCTCTCCCCTTTTCCGTAGCCCCGTTTAAAGTTTTGTTTGGGCTCCTGTTTAGCGGGGATGCGCGTGCGCGTGGCAACCTTGACACGCCCGTGTTCCCCTGGACCAGACCTTTCCAACGCCACCCGAGTCAAGGTGCTACGACGTCCCTAAGTGGGGATGCCTGTAGATGAGCACATTTTCCCAGCTTTGAATGTAAGTTTCCAGCATCATTGAAAATGTGGCCTCAAACGTGCAGTTTTGCGCCCGAACGTGGGATTTTGTTGAGGACGGTTTCTAAATTCAAGTTAGCATAAGGGGCACACGTGTGAGTTGTTATTTTCCCAGGATTGATGGTTTCCAATTCGGTAGCTCCGTTTAAAGTTTTGTTTTGGCCCCTGTTTAGCGGGGATGCGCGTGCGCGTGGCAAACTTGACACGCCCGTGTTCCCCTGGACCAGACCTTTCCAACGCCACCCGAGTCAAGGTGCTACGACGTCCCTAAGTGGGGATGCCTGTAGATGAGCACATTTTCCCAGCTTTGAATGTAAGTTTCCAGCATCATTGAAAATGTGGCCTCAAACGTGCAGTTTTGCGCCCGAACGTGGGATTTTGTTGAGGACGGTTTCTAAATTCAAGTTAGCATAAGGGGCACACGTGTGAGTTGTTATTTTCCCAGGATTGATGGTTTCCAATTCGGTAGCTCCGTTTAAAGTTTTGTTTTGGCCCCTGTTTAGCGGGGATGCGCGTGCGCGTGGCAAACTTGACACGCCCGTGTTCCCCTGGACCAGACCTTTCCAACGCCACCCGAGTTAAGGTGCTACGACGTCCCTAAGTGGAGATGCCTCTAAATGAAGCCAATTTCTCCTATTTGAATGCACTCTCCCAGCCCAGAGAGGCATGTGCCTTAAAATTCACAGTTATTCACCCGAACGTGGGATTTTGTTGAGGACGGTTTCTAAATTCAAGTTAGAATAAGGGGCACACGTGTGAGTTGTTATTTTCCCAGGATTGATGATTTCCAATTCGGTAGCTCCGTTTAAAGTTTTGTTTCGCTTCCCGTTTTCGTTGCGTAGCTCTGATTTGGCTGGGGATAGTTTTATACACTGCTTTAGAGTAAGACACATACGTGCGAGTTGTTTTCACATTGGAATTGACGATAGCCATTTCGGTGTTGACGTTTAACGTTTTCTTTCGCTTCCCGTTTCCGTTTTATCCAACCGATTTCGCTGGGGACAGTTTTGTTATTTAAGTTGGAGTGAGACGCAGCGACGTGCGTTGAAATTTCCGCCCTATCTGCGACGGTTCACGGTTGTAGCTCCGATTGAAGTTTTCTTTTGCTTCCCGTTTCGCGCACGCGCACGTGCGCGTTATTAGTCCCGGTTTTCCGTGTGCCCCCGGTTAATACCTTTCGAATGAGCCTATTTTGATCAAAATCCGTTGGGCGGAACCGAAAATGAGCTCGAAAAACGGT
>NW_027120344.1:50000-55000 GCF_038355195.1 Osmerus mordax | reverse complement strand
GGTGGTTGTCCCCGAAAAAGCCCTCCCCTTTTCCGTAGCCCCGTTTAAAGTTTTGTTTGGGCTCCTGTTCAGCGGGGAAGCGCGTGCGCGTGGCAACCTTGACACCCCCGTGTTCCCCTGGACCAGACCTTTCCAACGCCGCCTGAGTTAAGGTGCTACGACGTCCCTAAGTGGAGATGCCTCTAAATGAACACCTTTTCCCAACTTTGCACGTTTCCAGCTTGAGAGGAAAAGGGGCTTAAAATTCACAGTTATTCGCCCGAACGTGGGATTTGGCTGGGGACGGTTTCTATATTCAAGTTGGGATGGGGGGCACCGAGGTGAGTGGTGGTTGTCCCCGAAAAAGCCCTCCCCTTTTCCGTAGCCCCGTTTAAAGTTCTGTTTGGGCTCCTGTTCAGCGGGGAAGCGCGTGCGCGTGGCAAACTTGACACCCCCGTGTTCCCCTGGTCCAGACCTTTCTAACGCCGCCTGAGTCAAGGTGCTACGACGTCCCCAAGTGGGGATGCCTGTAGATGAGCACATTTTCCCAACTTTGAATGTAAGTTTCCAGTATCATTGAAAATGTGGCCTCAAACGAGCAGTTTTGCCCCCGAACGTGGGATTTGGCTGGGGACGGTTTCTATATTCAAGTTGGGATGGGGGGCACCGAGGTGAGTGGTGGTTGTCCCCGAAAAAGCCCTCCCCTTTTCCGTAGCCCCGTTTAAAGTTTTGTTTGGGCTCCTGTTCAGCGGGGATGCGCGTGCGCGTGGCAACCTTGACACGCCCGTGTTCCCCTGGACCAGACCTTTCTAACGCCGCCTGAGTTAAGGTGCTACGACGTCCCTAAGTGGAGATGCCTGTAAATGAACACCTTTTCCCAACTTTGCACGTTTCCAGCTTGAGAGGAAAAGGGGCTTAAAATTCACAGTTATTCGCCCGAACGTGGGATTTCGCTGGGGACGGTTTCTAAGTTCAAGTTGGGATGGGGGGCACCGAGGTGAGTGGTGGTTGTCCCCGAAAAAGCCCTCCCCTTTTCCGTAGCCCCGTTTAAAGTTTTGTTTGGGCTCCTGTTCAGCGGGGAAGCGCGTGCGCGTGGCAACCTTGACACGCCCGTGTTCCCCTGGACCAGACCTTTCTAACGCCGCCTGAGTTAAGGTGCTACGACGTCCCCAAGTGGGGATGCCTGTAAATGAACACCTTTTCCCAACTTTGAATGTAAGTTTCCAGTATCATTGAAAATGTGGCCTCAAACGTGCAGTTTTGCCCCCGAACGTGGGATTTGGCTGGGGACGGTTTCTAAATTCAAGTTGGGATGGGGGGCACCGAGGTGAGTGGTGGTTGTCCCCGAAAAAGCCCTCCCCTTTTCCGTAGCCCCGTTTAAAGTTTTGTTTGGGCTCCTGTTCAACGGGGATGCGCGTGCGCGTGGCAAACATGACACGCCCGTGTTCCCCTGGACCAGACCTTTCTAACGCCACCTGAGTTAAGGTGCTACGACGTCCCCAAGTGGGGATGCCTCTAAATGAAGCCAATTTCTCCTATTTGAATGCACTCTCCCAGCCCAGAGAGGCATGTGCCTTAAAATTCACAGTTATTCACCCGAACGTGGGATTTTGTTGAGGACGGTTTCTAAATTCAAGTTGGAACAGGGGGCACCGACGTGAGTGGTGTTTGTCCCCGAAAAAGCTCTCCCCTTTTCCGTAGCCCCGTTTAAAGTTTTGTTTGGGCTCCTGTTTAGCGGGGATGCGCGTGCGCGTGGCAACCTTGACACGCCCGTGTTCCCCTGGACCAGACCTTTCTAACGCCGCCTGAGTTAAGGTGCTACGACGTCCCTAAGTGGAGATGCCTGTAAATGAACACCTTTTCCCAACTTTGAATGTAAGTTTCCAGTATCATTGAAAATGTGGCCTCAAACGAGCAGTTTTGCCCCCGAACGTGGGATTTGGCTGGGGACGGTTTCTAAATTCAAGTTGGGATGGGGGGAACCGAGGTGAGTGGTGGTTGTCCCCGAAAAAGCCCTCCCCTTTTCCGTAGCCCCGTTTAAAGTTTTGTTTGGGCTCCTGTTCAGCGGGGATGCGCGTGCGCGTGGCAAACATGACACGCCCGTGTTCCCCTGGACCAGACCTTTCTAACGCCACCTGAGTTAAGGTGCTACGACGTCCCCAAGTGGGGATGCCTCTAAATGAAGCCAATTTCTCCTATTTGAATGCACTCTCCCAGCCCAGAGAGGCATGTGCCTTAAAATTCACAGTTATTCACCCGAACGTGGGATTTTGTTGAGGACGGTTTCTAAATTCAAGTTGGAACAGGGGGCACCGACGTGAGTGGTGTTTGTCCCCGAAAAAGCTCTCCCCTTTTCCGTAGCCCCGTTTAAAGTTTTGTTTGGGCTCCTGTTTAGCGGGGATGCGCGTGCGCGTGGCAACCTTGACACGCCCGTGTTCCCCTGGACCAGACCTTTCTAACGCCGCCTGAGTTAAGGTGCTACGACGTCCCTAAGTGGAGATGCCTGTAAATGAACACCTTTTCCCAACTTTGAATGTAAGTTTCCAGTATCATTGAAAATGTGGCCTCAAACGAGCAGTTTTGCCCCCGAACGTGGGATTTGGCTGGGGACGGTTTCTAAATTCAAGTTGGGATGGGGGGAACCGAGGTGAGTGGTGGTTGTCCCCGAAAAAGCCCTCCCCTTTTCCGTAGCCCCGTTTAAAGTTTTGTTTGGGCTCCTGTTCAGCGGGGATGCGCGTGCGCGTGGCAAACATGACACGCCCGTGTTCCCCTGGACCAGACCTTTCTAACGCCACCTGAGTTAAGGTGCTACGACGTCCCCAAGTGGGGATGCCTCTAAATGAAGCCAATTTCTCCTATTTGAATGCACTCTCCCAGCCCAGAGAGGCATGTGCCTTAAAATTCACAGTTATTCACCCGAACGTGGGATTTTGTTGAGGACGGTTTCTAAATTCAAGTTGGAACAGGGGGCACCGACGTGAGTGGTGTTTGTCCCCGAAAAAGCTCTCCCCTTTTCCGTAGCCCCGTTTAAAGTTTTGTTTGGGCTCCTGTTTAGCGGGGATGCGCGTGCGCGTGGCAACCTTGACACGCCCGTGTTCCCCTGGACCAGACCTTTCCAACGCCACCCGAGTCAAGGTGCTACGACGTCCCTAAGTGGGGATGCCTGTAGATGAGCACATTTTCCCAGCTTTGAATGTAAGTTTCCAGCATCATTGAAAATGTGGCCTCAAACGTGCAGTTTTGCGCCCGAACGTGGGATTTTGTTGAGGACGGTTTCTAAATTCAAGTTAGCATAAGGGGCACACGTGTGAGTTGTTATTTTCCCAGGATTGATGGTTTCCAATTCGGTAGCTCCGTTTAAAGTTTTGTTTTGGCCCCTGTTTAGCGGGGATGCGCGTGCGCGTGGCAAACTTGACACGCCCGTGTTCCCCTGGACCAGACCTTTCCAACGCCACCCGAGTCAAGGTGCTACGACGTCCCTAAGTGGGGATGCCTGTAGATGAGCACATTTTCCCAGCTTTGAATGTAAGTTTCCAGCATCATTGAAAATGTGGCCTCAAACGTGCAGTTTTGCGCCCGAACGTGGGATTTTGTTGAGGACGGTTTCTAAATTCAAGTTAGCATAAGGGGCACACGTGTGAGTTGTTATTTTCCCAGGATTGATGGTTTCCAATTCGGTAGCTCCGTTTAAAGTTTTGTTTTGGCCCCTGTTTAGCGGGGATGCGCGTGCGCGTGGCAAACTTGACACGCCCGTGTTCCCCTGGACCAGACCTTTCCAACGCCACCCGAGTTAAGGTGCTACGACGTCCCTAAGTGGAGATGCCTCTAAATGAAGCCAATTTCTCCTATTTGAATGCACTCTCCCAGCCCAGAGAGGCATGTGCCTTAAAATTCACAGTTATTCACCCGAACGTGGGATTTTGTTGAGGACGGTTTCTAAATTCAAGTTAGAATAAGGGGCACACGTGTGAGTTGTTATTTTCCCAGGATTGATGATTTCCAATTCGGTAGCTCCGTTTAAAGTTTTGTTTCGCTTCCCGTTTTCGTTGCGTAGCTCTGATTTGGCTGGGGATAGTTTTATACACTGCTTTAGAGTAAGACACATACGTGCGAGTTGTTTTCACATTGGAATTGACGATAGCCATTTCGGTGTTGACGTTTAACGTTTTCTTTCGCTTCCCGTTTCCGTTTTATCCAACCGATTTCGCTGGGGACAGTTTTGTTATTTAAGTTGGAGTGAGACGCAGCGACGTGCGTTGAAATTTCCGCCCTATCTGCGACGGTTCACGGTTGTAGCTCCGATTGAAGTTTTCTTTTGCTTCCCGTTTCGCGCACGCGCACGTGCGCGTTATTAGTCCCGGTTTTCCGTGTGCCCCCGGTTAATACCTTTCGAATGAGCCTATTTTGATCAAAATCCGTTGGGCGGAACCGAAAATGAGCTCGAAAAACGGTTTTCCCAGCTTCGCAGTGCATTTCCCAGCTTCTGACTTACAAGCGTAACATTGTCGCGGCCCCCAGTCCACCAGACAGCTACCATAGAGTATATAAGTCATCCTGGGAAAATGAATGGAAGTCAATGGCAGTATGACTTTACAGTGGTTTTGCCCATACTACACATATGGTGTATACACGGACCATGCACCATATGTGTCTCCCGCACACGGGTGAAAATGTATCCGCCTGAGAGGCACTCGGGGCGGGCACCCGATGGGGCATGAGACCCCCCCACCCCTGGTGGTCAAAAAAAAGTTAAATTTTTTTTTCCTTTCCTCCAGGCGCCTACTTGGCTCTGGGGCGCCCCAGAATCATGCCCCCCGACCCCGGCACTACCCGGGGGGCCGATGGGGGCCCTTTTTTTGAAATTTTTTTTTTCTCCATATTTGAAGCCCCGGCACAGGCTAGACCCATACCCCGACCCCGGGCACCCGCGAGCGGCCGGTAGGTGGCGTGTTTTGGGTCATTTTTTTTTTCTTGGCCGTTTTGAAGCCCCAGCGAGCCCCTGAGCCATACCCCGACCACGG
>NW_027120344.1:42500-45000 GCF_038355195.1 Osmerus mordax | reverse complement strand
TCAACGGGGATGCGCGTGCGCGTGGCAAACATGACACGCCCGTGTTCCCCTGGACCAGACCTTTCTAACGCCACCTGAGTTAAGGTGCTACGACGTCCCCAAGTGGGGATGCCTCTAAATGAAGCCAATTTCTCCTATTTGAATGCACTCTCCCAGCCCAGAGAGGCATGTGCCTTAAAATTCACAGTTATTCACCCGAACGTGGGATTTTGTTGAGGACGGTTTCTAAATTCAAGTTGGAACAGGGGGCACCGACGTGAGTGGTGTTTGTCCCCGAAAAAGCTCTCCCCTTTTCCGTAGCCCCGTTTAAAGTTTTGTTTGGGCTCCTGTTTAGCGGGGATGCGCGTGCGCGTGGCAACCTTGACACGCCCGTGTTCCCCTGGACCAGACCTTTCTAACGCCGCCTGAGTTAAGGTGCTACGACGTCCCTAAGTGGAGATGCCTGTAAATGAACACCTTTTCCCAACTTTGAATGTAAGTTTCCAGTATCATTGAAAATGTGGCCTCAAACGAGCAGTTTTGCCCCCGAACGTGGGATTTGGCTGGGGACGGTTTCTAAATTCAAGTTGGGATGGGGGGAACCGAGGTGAGTGGTGGTTGTCCCCGAAAAAGCCCTCCCCTTTTCCGTAGCCCCGTTTAAAGTTTTGTTTGGGCTCCTGTTCAGCGGGGATGCGCGTGCGCGTGGCAAACATGACACGCCCGTGTTCCCCTGGACCAGACCTTTCTAACGCCACCTGAGTTAAGGTGCTACGACGTCCCCAAGTGGGGATGCCTCTAAATGAAGCCAATTTCTCCTATTTGAATGCACTCTCCCAGCCCAGAGAGGCATGTGCCTTAAAATTCACAGTTATTCACCCGAACGTGGGATTTTGTTGAGGACGGTTTCTAAATTCAAGTTGGAACAGGGGGCACCGACGTGAGTGGTGTTTGTCCCCGAAAAAGCTCTCCCCTTTTCCGTAGCCCCGTTTAAAGTTTTGTTTGGGCTCCTGTTTAGCGGGGATGCGCGTGCGCGTGGCAACCTTGACACGCCCGTGTTCCCCTGGACCAGACCTTTCTAACGCCGCCTGAGTTAAGGTGCTACGACGTCCCTAAGTGGAGATGCCTGTAGATGAGCACATTTTCCCAGCTTTGAATGTAAGTTTCCAGCATCATTGAAAATGTGGCCTCAAACGTGCAGTTTTGCGCCCGAACGTGGGATTTTGTTGAGGACGGTTTCTAAATTCAAGTTAGCATAAGGGGCACACGTGTGAGTTGTTATTTTCCCAGGATTGATGGTTTCCAATTCGGTAGCTCCGTTTAAAGTTTTGTTTGGGCTCCTGTTTAGCGGGGATGCGCGT
Source organism: Osmerus mordax (assembly GCF_038355195.1). NCBI lineage: Eukaryota > Metazoa > Chordata > Actinopteri > Osmeriformes > Osmeridae > Osmerus > Osmerus mordax. The sequence goes on along the minus strand of NW_027120344.1, from coordinate 43,663 downwards.
GCGCGTGGCAACCTTGACACGCCCGTGTTCCCCTGGACCAGACCTTTCCAACGCCACCCGAGTCAAGGTGCTACGACGTCCCTAAGTGGGGATGCCTGTAGATGAGCACATTTTCCCAGCTTTGAATGTAAGTTTCCAGCATCATTGAAAATGTGGCCTCAAACGTGCAGTTTTGCGCCCGAACGTGGGATTTTGTTGAGGACGGTTTCTAAATTCAAGTTAGCATAAGGGGCACACGTGTGAGTTGTTATTTTCCCAGGATTGATGGTTTCCAATTCGGTAGCTCCGTTTAAAGTTTTGTTTTGGCCCCTGTTTAGCGGGGATGCGCGTGCGCGTGGCAAACTTGACACGCCCGTGTTCCCCTGGACCAGACCTTTCCAACGCCACCCGAGTCAAGGTGCTACGACGTCCCTAAGTGGGGATGCCTGTAGATGAGCACATTTTCCCAGCTTTGAATGTAAGTTTCCAGCATCATTGAAAATGTGGCCTCAAACGTGCAGTTTTGCGCCCGAACGTGGGATTTTGTTGAGGACGGTTTCTAAATTCAAGTTAGCATAAGGGGCACACGTGTGAGTTGTTATTTTCCCAGGATTGATGGTTTCCAATTCGGTAGCTCCGTTTAAAGTTTTGTTTTGGCCCCTGTTTAGCGGGGATGCGCGTGCGCGTGGCAAACTTGACACGCCCGTGTTCCCCTGGACCAGACCTTTCCAACGCCACCCGAGTTAAGGTGCTACGACGTCCCTAAGTGGAGATGCCTCTAAATGAAGCCAATTTCTCCTATTTGAATGCACTCTCCCAGCCCAGAGAGGCATGTGCCTTAAAATTCACAGTTATTCACCCGAACGTGGGATTTTGTTGAGGACGGTTTCTAAATTCAAGTTAGAATAAGGGGCACACGTGTGAGTTGTTATTTTCCCAGGATTGATGATTTCCAATTCGGTAGCTCCGTTTAAAGTTTTGTTTCGCTTCCCGTTTTCGTTGCGTAGCTCTGATTTGGCTGGGGATAGTTTTATACACTGCTTTAGAGTAAGACACATACGTGCGAGTTGTTTTCACATTGGAATTGACGATAGCCATTTCGGTGTTGACGTTTAACGTTTTCTTTCGCTTCCCGTTTCCGTTTTATCCAACCGATTTCGCTGGGGACAGTTTTGTTATTTAAG
>NW_027120344.1:30000-32500 GCF_038355195.1 Osmerus mordax | reverse complement strand
CCCCGTGTTCCCCTGGACCAGACCTTTCCAACGCCGCCTGAGTTAAGGTGCTACGACGTCCCTAAGTGGAGATGCCTCTAAATGAACACCTTTTCCCAACTTTGCACGTTTCCAGCTTGAGAGAAAAAGGGGCTTAAAATTCACAGTTATTCGCCCGAACGTGGGATTTCGCTGGGGACGGTTTCTAAGTTCAAGTTGGGACGGGGGGCACCGAGGTGAGTGGTGGTTGTCCCCGAAAAAGCCCTCCCCTTTTCCGTAGCCCCGTTTAAAGTTTTGTTTGGGCTCCTGTTCAGCGGGGAAGCGCGTGCGCGTGGCAACCTTGACACCCCCGTGTTCCCCTGGACCAGACCTTTCCAACGCCGCCTGAGTTAAGGTGCTACGACGTCCCTAAGTGGAGATGCCTCTAAATGAACACCTTTTCCCAACTTTGCACGTTTCCAGCTTGAGAGGAAAAGGGGCTTAAAATTCACAGTTATTCGCCCGAACGTGGGATTTGGCTGGGGACGGTTTCTATATTCAAGTTGGGATGGGGGGCACCGAGGTGAGTGGTGGTTGTCCCCGAAAAAGCCCTCCCCTTTTCCGTAGCCCCGTTTAAAGTTCTGTTTGGGCTCCTGTTCAGCGGGGAAGCGCGTGCGCGTGGCAAACTTGACACCCCCGTGTTCCCCTGGTCCAGACCTTTCTAACGCCGCCTGAGTCAAGGTGCTACGACGTCCCCAAGTGGGGATGCCTGTAGATGAGCACATTTTCCCAACTTTGAATGTAAGTTTCCAGTATCATTGAAAATGTGGCCTCAAACGAGCAGTTTTGCCCCCGAACGTGGGATTTGGCTGGGGACGGTTTCTATATTCAAGTTGGGATGGGGGGCACCGAGGTGAGTGGTGGTTGTCCCCGAAAAAGCCCTCCCCTTTTCCGTAGCCCCGTTTAAAGTTTTGTTTGGGCTCCTGTTCAGCGGGGATGCGCGTGCGCGTGGCAACCTTGACACGCCCGTGTTCCCCTGGACCAGACCTTTCTAACGCCGCCTGAGTTAAGGTGCTACGACGTCCCTAAGTGGAGATGCCTGTAAATGAACACCTTTTCCCAACTTTGCACGTTTCCAGCTTGAGAGGAAAAGGGGCTTAAAATTCACAGTTATTCGCCCGAACGTGGGATTTCGCTGGGGACGGTTTCTAAGTTCAAGTTGGGATGGGGGGCACCGAGGTGAGTGGTGGTTGTCCCCGAAAAAGCCCTCCCCTTTTCCGTAGCCCCGTTTAAAGTTTTGTTTGGGCTCCTGTTCAGCGGGGAAGCGCGTGCGCGTGGCAACCTTGACACGCCCGTGTTCCCCTGGACCAGACCTTTCTAACGCCGCCTGAGTTAAGGTGCTACGACGTCCCCAAGTGGGGATGCCTGTAAATGAACACCTTTTCCCAACTTTGAATGTAAGTTTCCAGTATCATTGAAAATGTGGCCTCAAACGTGCAGTTTTGCCCCCGAACGTGGGATTTGGCTGGGGACGGTTTCTAAATTCAAGTTGGGATGGGGGGCACCGAGGTGAGTGGTGGTTGTCCCCGAAAAAGCCCTCCCCTTTTCCGTAGCCCCGTTTAAAGTTTTGTTTGGGCTCCTGTTCAACGGGGATGCGCGTGCGCGTGGCAAACATGACACGCCCGTGTTCCCCTGGACCAGACCTTTCTAACGCCACCTGAGTTAAGGTGCTACGACGTCCCCAAGTGGGGATGCCTCTAAATGAAGCCAATTTCTCCTATTTGAATGCACTCTCCCAGCCCAGAGAGGCATGTGCCTTAAAATTCACAGTTATTCACCCGAACGTGGGATTTTGTTGAGGACGGTTTCTAAATTCAAGTTGGAACAGGGGGCACCGACGTGAGTGGTGTTTGTCCCCGAAAAAGCTCTCCCCTTTTCCGTAGCCCCGTTTAAAGTTTTGTTTGGGCTCCTGTTTAGCGGGGATGCGCGTGCGCGTGGCAACCTTGACACGCCCGTGTTCCCCTGGACCAGACCTTTCTAACGCCGCCTGAGTTAAGGTGCTACGACGTCCCTAAGTGGAGATGCCTGTAAATGAACACCTTTTCCCAACTTTGAATGTAAGTTTCCAGTATCATTGAAAATGTGGCCTCAAACGAGCAGTTTTGCCCCCGAACGTGGGATTTGGCTGGGGACGGTTTCTAAATTCAAGTTGGGATGGGGGGAACCGAGGTGAGTGGTGGTTGTCCCCGAAAAAGCCCTCCCCTTTTCCGTAGCCCCGTTTAAAGTTTTGTTTGGGCTCCTGTTCAGCGGGGATGCGCGTGCGCGTGGCAAACATGACACGCCCGTGTTCCCCTGGACCAGACCTTTCTAACGCCACCTGAGTTAAGGTGCTACGACGTCCCCAAGTGGGGATGCCTCTAAATGAAGCCAATTTCTCCTATTTGAATGCACTCTCCCAGCCCAGAGAGGCATGTGCCTTAAAATTCACAGTTATTCACCCGAACGTGGGATTTTGTTGAGGACGGTTTCTAAATTCAAGTTG
>NW_027120344.1:15000-17500 GCF_038355195.1 Osmerus mordax | reverse complement strand
CCCCTTTTCCGTAGCCCCGTTTAAAGTTTTGTTTGGGCTCCTGTTCAGCGGGGAAGCGCGTGCGCGTGGCAACCTTGACACGCCCGTGTTCCCCTGGACCAGACCTTTCTAACGCCGCCTGAGTTAAGGTGCTACGACGTCCCCAAGTGGGGATGCCTGTAAATGAACACCTTTTCCCAACTTTGAATGTAAGTTTCCAGTATCATTGAAAATGTGGCCTCAAACGTGCAGTTTTGCCCCCGAACGTGGGATTTGGCTGGGGACGGTTTCTAAATTCAAGTTGGGATGGGGGGCACCGAGGTGAGTGGTGGTTGTCCCCGAAAAAGCCCTCCCCTTTTCCGTAGCCCCGTTTAAAGTTTTGTTTGGGCTCCTGTTCAACGGGGATGCGCGTGCGCGTGGCAAACATGACACGCCCGTGTTCCCCTGGACCAGACCTTTCTAACGCCACCTGAGTTAAGGTGCTACGACGTCCCCAAGTGGGGATGCCTCTAAATGAAGCCAATTTCTCCTATTTGAATGCACTCTCCCAGCCCAGAGAGGCATGTGCCTTAAAATTCACAGTTATTCACCCGAACGTGGGATTTTGTTGAGGACGGTTTCTAAATTCAAGTTGGAACAGGGGGCACCGACGTGAGTGGTGTTTGTCCCCGAAAAAGCTCTCCCCTTTTCCGTAGCCCCGTTTAAAGTTTTGTTTGGGCTCCTGTTTAGCGGGGATGCGCGTGCGCGTGGCAACCTTGACACGCCCGTGTTCCCCTGGACCAGACCTTTCTAACGCCGCCTGAGTTAAGGTGCTACGACGTCCCTAAGTGGAGATGCCTGTAAATGAACACCTTTTCCCAACTTTGAATGTAAGTTTCCAGTATCATTGAAAATGTGGCCTCAAACGAGCAGTTTTGCCCCCGAACGTGGGATTTGGCTGGGGACGGTTTCTAAATTCAAGTTGGGATGGGGGGAACCGAGGTGAGTGGTGGTTGTCCCCGAAAAAGCCCTCCCCTTTTCCGTAGCCCCGTTTAAAGTTTTGTTTGGGCTCCTGTTCAGCGGGGATGCGCGTGCGCGTGGCAAACATGACACGCCCGTGTTCCCCTGGACCAGACCTTTCTAACGCCACCTGAGTTAAGGTGCTACGACGTCCCCAAGTGGGGATGCCTCTAAATGAAGCCAATTTCTCCTATTTGAATGCACTCTCCCAGCCCAGAGAGGCATGTGCCTTAAAATTCACAGTTATTCACCCGAACGTGGGATTTTGTTGAGGACGGTTTCTAAATTCAAGTTGGAACAGGGGGCACCGACGTGAGTGGTGTTTGTCCCCGAAAAAGCTCTCCCCTTTTCCGTAGCCCCGTTTAAAGTTTTGTTTGGGCTCCTGTTTAGCGGGGATGCGCGTGCGCGTGGCAACCTTGACACGCCCGTGTTCCCCTGGACCAGACCTTTCTAACGCCGCCTGAGTTAAGGTGCTACGACGTCCCTAAGTGGAGATGCCTGTAAATGAACACCTTTTCCCAACTTTGAATGTAAGTTTCCAGTATCATTGAAAATGTGGCCTCAAACGAGCAGTTTTGCCCCCGAACGTGGGATTTGGCTGGGGACGGTTTCTAAATTCAAGTTGGGATGGGGGGAACCGAGGTGAGTGGTGGTTGTCCCCGAAAAAGCCCTCCCCTTTTCCGTAGCCCCGTTTAAAGTTTTGTTTGGGCTCCTGTTCAGCGGGGATGCGCGTGCGCGTGGCAAACATGACACGCCCGTGTTCCCCTGGACCAGACCTTTCTAACGCCACCTGAGTTAAGGTGCTACGACGTCCCCAAGTGGGGATGCCTCTAAATGAAGCCAATTTCTCCTATTTGAATGCACTCTCCCAGCCCAGAGAGGCATGTGCCTTAAAATTCACAGTTATTCACCCGAACGTGGGATTTTGTTGAGGACGGTTTCTAAATTCAAGTTGGAACAGGGGGCACCGACGTGAGTGGTGTTTGTCCCCGAAAAAGCTCTCCCCTTTTCCGTAGCCCCGTTTAAAGTTTTGTTTGGGCTCCTGTTTAGCGGGGATGCGCGTGCGCGTGGCAACCTTGACACGCCCGTGTTCCCCTGGACCAGACCTTTCCAACGCCACCCGAGTCAAGGTGCTACGACGTCCCTAAGTGGGGATGCCTGTAGATGAGCACATTTTCCCAGCTTTGAATGTAAGTTTCCAGCATCATTGAAAATGTGGCCTCAAACGTGCAGTTTTGCGCCCGAACGTGGGATTTTGTTGAGGACGGTTTCTAAATTCAAGTTAGCATAAGGGGCACACGTGTGAGTTGTTATTTTCCCAGGATTGATGGTTTCCAATTCGGTAGCTCCGTTTAAAGTTTTGTTTTGGCCCCTGTTTAGCGGGGATGCGCGTGCGCGTGGCAAACTTGACACGCCCGTGTTCCCCTGGACCAGACCTTTCCAACGCCACCCGAGTCAAGGTGCTACGACGTCCCTAAGTGGGGATGCCTGTAGATGAGCACATTTTCCCAGCTTTGAATGT
>NW_027120344.1:0-5000 GCF_038355195.1 Osmerus mordax | reverse complement strand
TTAAGAGTGGGTGAACAGGGCCCCACGGTGATCAGGTGGTGCAGGGGGGGTCCTCCCCGGAGGTGTGCTGGCCGCCCTGGGGGCTCTGTTCCCCGGGGAGGCCGAGAGAGTAGTGTTGTTCCCCGGGGGCTCCCAACTTTTGCAGTGTGAGAGTGTGTTTGACTTGTATTTTGTGGGTGTCAAATGCACCGTTTGGCGCCCGAACGTGTGATTTGGCTGGGGATGGTTTTGTTCTTCAAGTGAGGGCAAGGGGCAGCGGTGTGTGTGGTTATTTTCCCCGAAAAAAGTGTCCCCATTTCGGTGTGCGCGTTTGAAAATTTGTTTCGCTCGCAGCGTCGCGGAGATGCGCGTGCGCGTGGCAACCTTGACACCCCCGTGTTCCCCTGGACCAGACCTTTCCAACGCCGCCTGAGTTAAGGTGCTACGACGTCCCTAAGTGGAGATGCCTCTAAATGAACACCTTTTCCCAACTTTGCACGTTTCCAGCTTGAGAGGAAAAGGGGCTTAAAATTCACAGTTATTCGCCCGAACGTGGGATTTGGCTGGGGACGGTTTCTATATTCAAGTTGGGATGGGGGGCACCGAGGTGAGTGGTGTTTGTCCCCGAAAAAAGTGTCCCCATTTCGGTGTGCGCGTTTGAAAATTTGTTTCGCTCGCAGCGTCGCGGAGATGCGCGTGCGCGTGGCAACCTTGACACCCCCGTGTTCCCCTGGACCAGACCTTTCCAACGCCGCCTGAGTTAAGGTGCTACGACGTCCCTAAGTGGAGATGCCTCTAAATGAACACCTTTTCCCAACTTTGCACGTTTCCAGCTTGAGAGAAAAAGGGGCTTAAAATTCACAGTTATTCGCCCGAACGTGGGATTTCGCTGGGGACGGTTTCTAAGTTCAAGTTGGGACGGGGGGCACCGAGGTGAGTGGTGGTTGTCCCCGAAAAAGCCCTCCCCTTTTCCGTAGCCCCGTTTAAAGTTTTGTTTGGGCTCCTGTTCAGCGGGGAAGCGCGTGCGCGTGGCAACCTTGACACCCCCGTGTTCCCCTGGACCAGACCTTTCCAACGCCGCCTGAGTTAAGGTGCTACGACGTCCCTAAGTGGAGATGCCTCTAAATGAACACCTTTTCCCAACTTTGCACGTTTCCAGCTTGAGAGGAAAAGGGGCTTAAAATTCACAGTTATTCGCCCGAACGTGGGATTTGGCTGGGGACGGTTTCTATATTCAAGTTGGGATGGGGGGCACCGAGGTGAGTGGTGGTTGTCCCCGAAAAAGCCCTCCCCTTTTCCGTAGCCCCGTTTAAAGTTCTGTTTGGGCTCCTGTTCAGCGGGGAAGCGCGTGCGCGTGGCAAACTTGACACCCCCGTGTTCCCCTGGTCCAGACCTTTCTAACGCCGCCTGAGTCAAGGTGCTACGACGTCCCCAAGTGGGGATGCCTGTAGATGAGCACATTTTCCCAACTTTGAATGTAAGTTTCCAGTATCATTGAAAATGTGGCCTCAAACGAGCAGTTTTGCCCCCGAACGTGGGATTTGGCTGGGGACGGTTTCTATATTCAAGTTGGGATGGGGGGGCACCGAGGTGAGTGGTGGTTGTCCCCGAAAAAGCCCTCCCCTTTTCCGTAGCCCCGTTTAAAGTTTTGTTTGGGCTCCTGTTCAGCGGGGATGCGCGTGCGCGTGGCAACCTTGACACGCCCGTGTTCCCCTGGACCAGACCTTTCTAACGCCGCCTGAGTTAAGGTGCTACGACGTCCCTAAGTGGAGATGCCTGTAAATGAACACCTTTTCCCAACTTTGCACGTTTCCAGCTTGAGAGGAAAAGGGGCAAAATTCACAGTTATTCGCCCGAACGTGGGATTTCGCTGGGGACGGTTTCTAAGTTCAAGTTGGGATGGGGGGCACCGAGGTGAGTGGTGGTTGTCCCCGAAAAAGCCCTCCCCTTTTCCGTAGCCCCGTTTAAAGTTTTGTTTGGGCTCCTGTTCAGCGGGGAAGCGCGTGCGCGTGGCAACCTTGACACGCCCGTGTTCCCCTGGACCAGACCTTTCTAACGCCGCCTGAGTTAAGGTGCTACGACGTCCCCAAGTGGGGATGCCTGTAAATGAACACCTTTTCCCAACTTTGAATGTAAGTCTTCCAGTATCATTGAAAATGTGGCCTCAAACGTGCAGTTTTGCCCCCGAACGTGGGATTTGGCTGGGGACGGTTTCTAAATTCAAGTTGGGATGGGGGGCACCGAGGTGAGTGGTGGTTGTCCCCGAAAAAGCCCTCCCCTTTTCCGTAGCCCCGTTTAAAGTTTTGTTTGGGCTCCTGTTCAACGGGGATGCGCGTGCGCGTGGCAAACATGACACGCCCGTGTTCCCCTGGACCAGACCTTTCTAACGCCACCTGAGTTAAGGTGCTACGACGTCCCCAAGTGGGGATGCCTCTAAATGAAGCCAATTTCTCCTATTTGAATGCACTCTCCCAGCCCAGAGAGGCATGTGCCTTAAAATTCACAGTTATTCACCCGAACGTGGGATTTGTTGAGGACGGTTTCTAAATTCAAGTTGGAACAGGGGGCACCGACGTGAGTGGTGTTTGTCCCCCGAAAAAGCTCTCCCTTTTCCGTAGCCCCGTTTAAAGTTTTGTTTGGGCTCCTGTTTAGCGGGGATGCGCGTGCGCGTGGCAACCTTGACACGCCCGTGTTCCCCTGGACCAGACCTTTCTAACGCCGCCTGAGTTAAGGTGCTACGACGTCCCTAAGTGGAGATGCTGTAAATGAACACCTTTTCCCCAACTTTGAATGTAAGTTTCCAGTATCATTGAAAATGTGGCCTCAAACGAGCAGTTTTGCCCCCGAACGTGGGATTTGGCTGGGGACGGTTTCTAAATTCAAGTTGGGATGGGGGGAACCGAGGTGAGTGGTGGTTGTCCCCGAAAAAGCCCTCCCCTTTTCCGTAGCCCCGTTTAAAGTTTTGTTTGGGCTCCTGTTCAGCGGGGATGCGCGTGCGCGTGGCAAACATGACACGCCCGTGTTCCCCTGGACCAGACCTTTCTAACGCCACCTGAGTTAAGGTGCTACGACGTCCCCAAGTGGGGATGCCTCTAAATGAAGCCAATTTCTCCTATTTGAATGCACTCTCCCAGCCCAGAGAGGCATGTGCCTTAAAATTCACAGTTATTCACCCGAACGTGGGATTTTGTTGAGGACGGTTTCTAAATTCAAAGTTGGAACAGGGGGCACCGACGTGAGTGGTGTTTGTCCCCGAAAAAGCTCTCCCCTTTTCCGTAGCCCCGTTTAAAGTTTTGTTTGGGCTCCTGTTTAGCGGGGATGCGCGTGCGCGTGGCAACCTTGACACGCCCGTGTTCCCCCTGGACCAGACCTTTCTAACGCCGCCTGAGTTAAGGTGCTACGACGTCCCTAAGTGGAGATGCCTGTAAATGAACACCTTTCCCAACTTTGAATGTAAGTTTCCAGTATCATTGAAAATGTGGCCTCAAACGAGCAGTTTTGCCCCCGAACGTGGGATTTGGCTGGGGACGGTTTCTAAATTCAAGTTGGGATGGGGGGAACCGAGGTGAGTGGTGGTTGTCCCCGAAAAAGCCCTCCCCTTTTCCGTAGCCCCGTTTAAAGTTTTGTTTGGGCTCCTGTTCAGCGGGGATGCGCGTGCGCGTGGCAAACATGACACGCCGTGTTCCCCTGGACCAGACCTTTCTAACGCCACCTGAGTTAAGGTGCTACGACGTCCCCAAGTGGGGATGCCTCTAAATGAAGCCAATTTCTCCTATTTGAATGCACTCTCCCAGCCAGAGAGGCATGTGCCTTAAAATTCACAGTTATTCACCCGAACGTGGGATTTTGTTGAGGACGGTTTCTAAATTCAAGTTGGAACAGGGGGCACCGACGTGAGTGGTGTTTGTCCCGAAAAAGCTCTCCCCTTTTCCGTAGCCCCCGTTTAAAGTTTTGTTTGGGCTCCTGTTTAGCGGGGATGCGCGTGCGCGTGGCAACCTTGACACGCCCGTGTTCCCCTGGACCAGACCTTTCCAACGCCACCCGAGTCAAGGTGCTACGACGTCCCTAAGTGGGGATGCCTGTAGATGAGCACATTTTCCCAGCTTTGAATGTAAGTTTCCAGCATCATTGAAAATGTGGCCTCAAACGTGCAGTTTTGCGCCCGAACGTGGGATTTTGTTGAGGACGGTTTCTAAATTCAAGTTAGCATAAGGGGCACACGTGTGAGTTGTTATTTTCCCAGGATTGATGGTTTCAATTCGGTAGCTCCGTTTAAAGTTTTGTTTTGGCCCCTGTTTAGCGGGGATGCGCGTGCGCGTGGCAAACTTGACACGCCCGTGTTCCCCTGGACCAGACCTTTCAACGCCACCCGAGTCAAGGTGCTACGACGTCCCTAAGTGGGGATGCCTGTAGATGAGCACATTTTCCCAGCTTTGAATGTAAGTTTCCAGCATCATTGAAAATGTGGCCTCAAACGTGCAGTTTTGCGCCCGAACGTGGGATTTTGTTGAGGACGGTTTCTAAATTCAAGTTAGCATAAGGGGCACACGTGTGAGTTGTTATTTTCCCAGGATTGATGGTTTCCAATTCGGTAGCTCCGTTTAAAGTTTTGTTTTGGCCCCTGTTTAGCGGGGATGCGCGTGCGCGTGGCAAACTTGACACGCCCGTGTTCCCCTGGACCAGACCTTTCCAACGCCACCCGAGTTAAGGTGCTACGACGTCCCTAAGTGGAGATGCCTCTAAATGAAGCCAATTTCTCCTATTTGAATGCACTCTCCCAGCCCAGAGAGGCATGTGCCTTAAAATTCACAGTTATTCACCCGAACGTGGGATTTTGTTGAGGACGGTTTCTAAATTCAAGTTAGAATAAGGGGCACACGTGTGAGTTGTTATTTTCCCAGGATTGATGATTTCCAATTCGGTAGCTCCGTTTAAAGTTTTGTTTCGCTTCCCGTTTTCGTTGCGTAGCTCTGATTTGGCTGGGGATAGTTTTATACACTGCTTTAGAGTAAGACACATAC
>NW_027120343.1:55000-60000 GCF_038355195.1 Osmerus mordax | reverse complement strand
TTTAAAGTTCTGTTTGGGCTCCTGTTCAGCGGGGAAGCGCGTGCGCGTGGCAAACTTGACACCCCCGTGTTCCCCTGGTCCAGACCTTTCTAACGCCGCCTGAGTCAAGGTGCTACGACGTCCCCAAGTGGGGATGCCTGTAGATGAGCACATTTTCCCAACTTTGAATGTAAGTTTCCAGTATCATTGAAAATGTGGCCTCAAACGAGCAGTTTTGCCCCCGAACGTGGGATTTGGCTGGGGACGGTTTCTATATTCAAGTTGGGATGGGGGGCACCGAGGTGAGTGGTGGTTGTCCCCGAAAAAGCCCTCCCCTTTTCCGTAGCCCCGTTTAAAGTTTTGTTTGGGCTCCTGTTCAGCGGGGATGCGCGTGCGCGTGGCAACCTTGACACGCCCGTGTTCCCCTGGACCAGACCTTTCTAACGCCGCCTGAGTTAAGGTGCTACGACGTCCCTAAGTGGAGATGCCTGTAAATGAACACCTTTTCCCAACTTTGCACGTTTCCAGCTTGAGAGGAAAAGGGGCTTAAAATTCACAGTTATTCGCCCGAACGTGGGATTTCGCTGGGGACGGTTTCTAAGTTCAAGTTGGGATGGGGGGCACCGAGGTGAGTGGTGGTTGTCCCCGAAAAAGCCCTCCCCTTTTCCGTAGCCCCGTTTAAAGTTTTGTTTGGGCTCCTGTTCAGCGGGGAAGCGCGTGCGCGTGGCAACCTTGACACGCCCGTGTTCCCCTGGACCAGACCTTTCTAACGCCGCCTGAGTTAAGGTGCTACGACGTCCCCAAGTGGGGATGCCTGTAAATGAACACCTTTTCCCAACTTTGAATGTAAGTTTCCAGTATCATTGAAAATGTGGCCTCAAACGTGCAGTTTTGCCCCCGAACGTGGGATTTGGCTGGGGACGGTTTCTAAATTCAAGTTGGGATGGGGGGCACCGAGGTGAGTGGTGGTTGTCCCCGAAAAAGCCCTCCCCTTTTCCGTAGCCCCGTTTAAAGTTTTGTTTGGGCTCCTGTTCAACGGGGATGCGCGTGCGCGTGGCAAACATGACACGCCCGTGTTCCCCTGGACCAGACCTTTCTAACGCCACCTGAGTTAAGGTGCTACGACGTCCCCAAGTGGGGATGCCTCTAAATGAAGCCAATTTCTCCTATTTGAATGCACTCTCCCAGCCCAGAGAGGCATGTGCCTTAAAATTCACAGTTATTCACCCGAACGTGGGATTTTGTTGAGGACGGTTTCTAAATTCAAGTTGGAACAGGGGGCACCGACGTGAGTGGTGTTTGTCCCCGAAAAAGCTCTCCCCTTTTCCGTAGCCCCGTTTAAAGTTTTGTTTGGGCTCCTGTTTAGCGGGGATGCGCGTGCGCGTGGCAACCTTGACACGCCCGTGTTCCCCTGGACCAGACCTTTCTAACGCCGCCTGAGTTAAGGTGCTACGACGTCCCTAAGTGGAGATGCCTGTAAATGAACACCTTTTCCCAACTTTGAATGTAAGTTTCCAGTATCATTGAAAATGTGGCCTCAAACGAGCAGTTTTGCCCCCGAACGTGGGATTTGGCTGGGGACGGTTTCTAAATTCAAGTTGGGATGGGGGGAACCGAGGTGAGTGGTGGTTGTCCCCGAAAAAGCCCTCCCCTTTTCCGTAGCCCCGTTTAAAGTTTTGTTTGGGCTCCTGTTCAGCGGGGATGCGCGTGCGCGTGGCAAACATGACACGCCCGTGTTCCCCTGGACCAGACCTTTCTAACGCCACCTGAGTTAAGGTGCTACGACGTCCCCAAGTGGGGATGCCTCTAAATGAAGCCAATTTCTCCTATTTGAATGCACTCTCCCAGCCCAGAGAGGCATGTGCCTTAAAATTCACAGTTATTCACCCGAACGTGGGATTTTGTTGAGGACGGTTTCTAAATTCAAGTTGGAACAGGGGGCACCGACGTGAGTGGTGTTTGTCCCCGAAAAAGCTCTCCCCTTTTCCGTAGCCCCGTTTAAAGTTTTGTTTGGGCTCCTGTTTAGCGGGGATGCGCGTGCGCGTGGCAACCTTGACACGCCCGTGTTCCCCTGGACCAGACCTTTCTAACGCCGCCTGAGTTAAGGTGCTACGACGTCCCTAAGTGGAGATGCCTGTAAATGAACACCTTTTCCCAACTTTGAATGTAAGTTTCCAGTATCATTGAAAATGTGGCCTCAAACGAGCAGTTTTGCCCCCGAACGTGGGATTTGGCTGGGGACGGTTTCTAAATTCAAGTTGGGATGGGGGGAACCGAGGTGAGTGGTGGTTGTCCCCGAAAAAGCCCTCCCCTTTTCCGTAGCCCCGTTTAAAGTTTTGTTTGGGCTCCTGTTCAGCGGGGATGCGCGTGCGCGTGGCAAACATGACACGCCCGTGTTCCCCTGGACCAGACCTTTCTAACGCCACCTGAGTTAAGGTGCTACGACGTCCCCAAGTGGGGATGCCTCTAAATGAAGCCAATTTCTCCTATTTGAATGCACTCTCCCAGCCCAGAGAGGCATGTGCCTTAAAATTCACAGTTATTCACCCGAACGTGGGATTTTGTTGAGGACGGTTTCTAAATTCAAGTTGGAACAGGGGGCACCGACGTGAGTGGTGTTTGTCCCCGAAAAAGCTCTCCCCTTTTCCGTAGCCCCGTTTAAAGTTTTGTTTGGGCTCCTGTTTAGCGGGGATGCGCGTGCGCGTGGCAACCTTGACACGCCCGTGTTCCCCTGGACCAGACCTTTCCAACGCCACCCGAGTCAAGGTGCTACGACGTCCCTAAGTGGGGATGCCTGTAGATGAGCACATTTTCCCAGCTTTGAATGTAAGTTTCCAGCATCATTGAAAATGTGGCCTCAAACGTGCAGTTTTGCGCCCGAACGTGGGATTTTGTTGAGGACGGTTTCTAAATTCAAGTTAGCATAAGGGGCACACGTGTGAGTTGTTATTTTCCCAGGATTGATGGTTTCCAATTCGGTAGCTCCGTTTAAAGTTTTGTTTTGGCCCCTGTTTAGCGGGGATGCGCGTGCGCGTGGCAAACTTGACACGCCCGTGTTCCCCTGGACCAGACCTTTCCAACGCCACCCGAGTCAAGGTGCTACGACGTCCCTAAGTGGGGATGCCTGTAGATGAGCACATTTTCCCAGCTTTGAATGTAAGTTTCCAGCATCATTGAAAATGTGGCCTCAAACGTGCAGTTTTGCGCCCGAACGTGGGATTTTGTTGAGGACGGTTTCTAAATTCAAGTTAGCATAAGGGGCACACGTGTGAGTTGTTATTTTCCCAGGATTGATGGTTTCCAATTCGGTAGCTCCGTTTAAAGTTTTGTTTTGGCCCCTGTTTAGCGGGGATGCGCGTGCGCGTGGCAAACTTGACACGCCCGTGTTCCCCTGGACCAGACCTTTCCAACGCCACCCGAGTTAAGGTGCTACGACGTCCCTAAGTGGAGATGCCTCTAAATGAAGCCAATTTCTCCTATTTGAATGCACTCTCCCAGCCCAGAGAGGCATGTGCCTTAAAATTCACAGTTATTCACCCGAACGTGGGATTTTGTTGAGGACGGTTTCTAAATTCAAGTTAGAATAAGGGGCACACGTGTGAGTTGTTATTTTCCCAGGATTGATGATTTCCAATTCGGTAGCTCCGTTTAAAGTTTTGTTTCGCTTCCCGTTTTCGTTGCGTAGCTCTGATTTGGCTGGGGATAGTTTTATACACTGCTTTAGAGTAAGACACATACGTGCGAGTTGTTTTCACATTGGAATTGACGATAGCCATTTCGGTGTTGACGTTTAACGTTTTCTTTCGCTTCCCGTTTCCGTTTTATCCAACCGATTTCGCTGGGGACAGTTTTGTTATTTAAGTTGGAGTGAGACGCAGCGACGTGCGTTGAAATTTCCGCCCTATCTGCGACGGTTCACGGTTGTAGCTCCGATTGAAGTTTTCTTTTGCTTCCCGTTTCGCGCACGCGCACGTGCGCGTTATTAGTCCCGGTTTTCCGTGTGCCCCCGGTTAATACCTTTCGAATGAGCCTATTTTGATCAAAATCCGTTGGGCGGAACCGAAAATGAGCTCGAAAAACGGTTTTCCCAGCTTCGCAGTGCATTTCCCAGCTTCTGACTTACAAGCGTAACATTGTCGCGGCCCCCAGTCCACCAGACAGCTACCATAGAGTATATAAGTCATCCTGGGAAAATGAATGGAAGTCAATGGCAGTATGACTTTACAGTGGTTTTGCCCATACTACACATATGGTGTATACACGGACCATGCACCATATGTGTCTCCCGCACACGGGTGAAAATGTATCCGCCTGAGAGGCACTCGGGGCGGGCACCCGATGGGGCATGAGACCCCCCCACCCCTGGTGGTCAAAAAAAAGTTAAAGTTTTTTTTTCCTTTCCTCCAGGCGCCTACTTGGCTCTGGGGCGCCCCAGAATCATGCCCCCCGACCCCGGCACTACCCGGGGGGCCGATGGGGGCCCTTTTTTTGAAATTTTTTTTTTCTCCATATTTGAAGCCCCGGCACAGGCTAGACCCATACCCCGACCCCGGGCACCCGCGAGCGGCCGGTAGGTGGCGTGTTTTGGGTCATTTTTTTTTTCTTGGCCGTTTTGAAGCCCCAGCGAGCCCCTGAGCCATACCCCGACCACGGCACTTCCCGGGCGGCCCCCCGTATACCGAAACGGCCGGTTGGGGGCGCTTTTTTTGAATTTTTTTTTTTTTCCCATATTTGAAGCCCCGGCACAGGCTAGACCCATACCCCGACCCCGGGCACCCGCGAGCGGCCGGTAGGCGGCGCGTTTTGTGTCTTTTTTTATTTTTTTTGCCCGTTTTGAAGCTCCAGCAAGGGCCTGATCCATGCCACACACGCAGACCATCGTGACACTGTCACCCACCTGACCGAATGGCGTTCTCGACCCCCACGATAGTTGGGCCCCCACCATACAGGTGGACGGTTCCTTCGGCACTGGGGGGTCAGTCTCTTGTCCCGGGTAGCCGAGAGCGGGGCCCGTGTGCCTC
>NW_027120343.1:42500-45000 GCF_038355195.1 Osmerus mordax | reverse complement strand
GGACGGTTTCTAAGTTCAAGTTGGGATGGGGGGCACCGAGGTGAGTGGTGGTTGTCCCCGAAAAAGCCCTCCCCTTTTCCGTAGCCCCGTTTAAAGTTTTGTTTGGGCTCCTGTTCAGCGGGGAAGCGCGTGCGCGTGGCAACCTTGACACGCCCGTGTTCCCCTGGACCAGACCTTTCTAACGCCGCCTGAGTTAAGGTGCTACGACGTCCCCAAGTGGGGATGCCTGTAAATGAACACCTTTTCCCAACTTTGAATGTAAGTTTCCAGTATCATTGAAAATGTGGCCTCAAACGTGCAGTTTTGCCCCCGAACGTGGGATTTGGCTGGGGACGGTTTCTAAATTCAAGTTGGGATGGGGGGCACCGAGGTGAGTGGTGGTTGTCCCCGAAAAAGCCCTCCCCTTTTCCGTAGCCCCGTTTAAAGTTTTGTTTGGGCTCCTGTTCAACGGGGATGCGCGTGCGCGTGGCAAACATGACACGCCCGTGTTCCCCTGGACCAGACCTTTCTAACGCCACCTGAGTTAAGGTGCTACGACGTCCCCAAGTGGGGATGCCTCTAAATGAAGCCAATTTCTCCTATTTGAATGCACTCTCCCAGCCCAGAGAGGCATGTGCCTTAAAATTCACAGTTATTCACCCGAACGTGGGATTTTGTTGAGGACGGTTTCTAAATTCAAGTTGGAACAGGGGGCACCGACGTGAGTGGTGTTTGTCCCCGAAAAAGCTCTCCCCTTTTCCGTAGCCCCGTTTAAAGTTTTGTTTGGGCTCCTGTTTAGCGGGGATGCGCGTGCGCGTGGCAACCTTGACACGCCCGTGTTCCCCTGGACCAGACCTTTCTAACGCCGCCTGAGTTAAGGTGCTACGACGTCCCTAAGTGGAGATGCCTGTAAATGAACACCTTTTCCCAACTTTGAATGTAAGTTTCCAGTATCATTGAAAATGTGGCCTCAAACGAGCAGTTTTGCCCCCGAACGTGGGATTTGGCTGGGGACGGTTTCTAAATTCAAGTTGGGATGGGGGGAACCGAGGTGAGTGGTGGTTGTCCCCGAAAAAGCCCTCCCCTTTTCCGTAGCCCCGTTTAAAGTTTTGTTTGGGCTCCTGTTCAGCGGGGATGCGCGTGCGCGTGGCAAACATGACACGCCCGTGTTCCCCTGGACCAGACCTTTCTAACGCCACCTGAGTTAAGGTGCTACGACGTCCCCAAGTGGGGATGCCTCTAAATGAAGCCAATTTCTCCTATTTGAATGCACTCTCCCAGCCCAGAGAGGCATGTGCCTTAAAATTCACAGTTATTCACCCGAACGTGGGATTTTGTTGAGGACGGTTTCTAAATTCAAGTTGGAACAGGGGGCACCGACGTGAGTGGTGTTTGTCCCCGAAAAAGCTCTCCCCTTTTCCGTAGCCCCGTTTAAAGTTTTGTTTGGGCTCCTGTTTAGCGGGGATGCGCGTGCGCGTGGCAACCTTGACACGCCCGTGTTCCCCTGGACCAGACCTTTCTAACGCCGCCTGAGTTAAGGTGCTACGACGTCCCTAAGTGGAGATGCCTGTAAATGAACACCTTTTCCCAACTTTGAATGTAAGTTTCCAGTATCATTGAAAATGTGGCCTCAAACGAGCAGTTTTGCCCCCGAACGTGGGATTTGGCTGGGGACGGTTTCTAAATTCAAGTTGGGATGGGGGGAACCGAGGTGAGTGGTGGTTGTCCCCGAAAAAGCCCTCCCCTTTTCCGTAGCCCCGTTTAAAGTTTTGTTTGGGCTCCTGTTCAGCGGGGATGCGCGTGCGCGTGGCAAACATGACACGCCCGTGTTCCCCTGGACCAGACCTTTCTAACGCCACCTGAGTTAAGGTGCTACGACGTCCCCAAGTGGGGATGCCTCTAAATGAAGCCAATTTCTCCTATTTGAATGCACTCTCCCAGCCCAGAGAGGCATGTGCCTTAAAATTCACAGTTATTCACCCGAACGTGGGATTTTGTTGAGGACGGTTTCTAAATTCAAGTTGGAACAGGGGGCACCGACGTGAGTGGTGTTTGTCCCCGAAAAAGCTCTCCCCTTTTCCGTAGCCCCGTTTAAAGTTTTGTTTGGGCTCCTGTTTAGCGGGGATGCGCTGTGCGCGTGGCAACCTTGACACGCCCGTGTTCCCCTGGACCAGACCTTTCCAACGCCACCCGAGTCAAGGTGCTACGACGTCCCTAAGTGGGGATGCCTGTAGATGAGCACATTTTCCCAGCTTTGAATGTAAGTTTCCAGCATCATTGAAAATGTGGCCTCAAACGTGCAGTTTTGCGCCCGAACGTGGGATTTTGTTGAGGACGGTTTCTAAATTCAAGTTAGCATAAGGGGCACACGTGTGAGTTGTTATTTTCCCAGGATTGATGGTTTCCAATTCGGTAGCTCCGTTTAAAGTTTTGTTTTGGCCCCTGTTTAGCGGGGATGCGCGTGCGCGTGGCAAACTTGACACGCCCGTGTTCCCCTGGACCAGACCTTTCCAACGCCACC
>NW_027120343.1:27500-32500 GCF_038355195.1 Osmerus mordax | reverse complement strand
GGGCACCCAAAGCAAGGGATGCCCAGGGGCACGTACTTCTTAAAGTGGGGTTATTTTGGTTTTAACACAGGGGGGGTGCTTAAGAGTGGGTGAACAGGGCCCCACGGTGATCAGGTGGTGCAGGGGGGGTCCTCCCCGGAGGTGTGCTGGCCGCCCTGGGGGCTCTGTTCCCCGGGGAGGCCGAGAGAGTAGTGTTGTTCCCCGGGGCTCCCAACTTTTGCAGTGTGAGAGTGTGTTTGACTTGTATTTTGTGGGTGTCAAATGCACCGTTTGGCGCCCGAACGTGTGATTTGGCTGGGGATGGTTTTGTTCTTCAAGTGAGGGCAAGGGGCAGCGGTGTGTGTGGTTATTTTCCCCGAAAAAAGTGTCCCCATTTCGGTGTGCGCGTTTGAAAATTTGTTTCGCTCGCAGCGTCGCGGAGATGCGCGTGCGCGTGGCAACCTTGACACCCCCGTGTTCCCCTGGACCAGACCTTTCCAACGCCGCCTGAGTTAAGGTGCTACGACGTCCCTAAGTGGAGATGCCTCTAAATGAACACCTTTTCCCAACTTTGCACGTTTCCAGCTTGAGAGGAAAAGGGGCTTAAAATTCACAGTTATTCGCCCGAACGTGGGATTTGGCTGGGGACGGTTTCTATATTCAAGTTGGGATGGGGGGCACCGAGGTGAGTGGTGTTTGTCCCCGAAAAAAGTGTCCCCATTTCGGTGTGCGCGTTTGAAAATTTGTTTCGCTCGCAGCGTCGCGGAGATGCGCGTGCGCGTGGCAACCTTGACACCCCCGTGTTCCCCTGGACCAGACCTTTCCAACGCCGCCTGAGTTAAGGTGCTACGACGTCCCTAAGTGGAGATGCCTCTAAATGAACACCTTTTCCCAACTTTGCACGTTTCCAGCTTGAGAGAAAAAGGGGCTTAAAATTCACAGTTATTCGCCCGAACGTGGGATTTCGCTGGGGACGGTTTCTAAGTTCAAGTTGGGACGGGGGGCACCGAGGTGAGTGGTGGTTGTCCCCGAAAAAGCCCTCCCCTTTTCCGTAGCCCCGTTTAAAGTTTTGTTTGGGCTCCTGTTCAGCGGGGAAGCGCGTGCGCGTGGCAACCTTGACACCCCCGTGTTCCCCTGGACCAGACCTTTCCAACGCCGCCTGAGTTAAGGTGCTACGACGTCCCTAAGTGGAGATGCCTCTAAATGAACACCTTTTCCCAACTTTGCACGTTTCCAGCTTGAGAGGAAAAGGGGCTTAAAATTCACAGTTATTCGCCCGAACGTGGGATTTGGCTGGGGACGGTTTCTATATTCAAGTTGGGATGGGGGGCACCGAGGTGAGTGGTGGTTGTCCCCGAAAAAGCCCTCCCCTTTTCCGTAGCCCCGTTTAAAGTTCTGTTTGGGCTCCTGTTCAGCGGGGAAGCGCGTGCGCGTGGCAAACTTGACACCCCCGTGTTCCCCTGGTCCAGACCTTTCTAACGCCGCCTGAGTCAAGGTGCTACGACGTCCCCAAGTGGGGATGCCTGTAGATGAGCACATTTTCCCAACTTTGAATGTAAGTTTCCAGTATCATTGAAAATGTGGCCTCAAACGAGCAGTTTTGCCCCCGAACGTGGGATTTGGCTGGGGACGGTTTCTATATTCAAGTTGGGATGGGGGGCACCGAGGTGAGTGGTGGTTGTCCCCGAAAAAGCCCTCCCCTTTTCCGTAGCCCCGTTTAAAGTTTTGTTTGGGCTCCTGTTCAGCGGGGATGCGCGTGCGCGTGGCAACCTTGACACGCCCGTGTTCCCCTGGACCAGACCTTTCTAACGCCGCCTGAGTTAAGGTGCTACGACGTCCCTAAGTGGAGATGCCTGTAAATGAACACCTTTTCCCAACTTTGCACGTTTCCAGCTTGAGAGGAAAAGGGGCTTAAAATTCACAGTTATTCGCCCGAACGTGGGATTTCGCTGGGGACGGTTTCTAAGTTCAAGTTGGGATGGGGGGCACCGAGGTGAGTGGTGGTTGTCCCCGAAAAAGCCCTCCCCTTTTCCGTAGCCCCGTTTAAAGTTTTGTTTGGGCTCCTGTTCAGCGGGGAAGCGCGTGCGCGTGGCAACCTTGACACGCCCGTGTTCCCCTGGACCAGACCTTTCTAACGCCGCCTGAGTTAAGGTGCTACGACGTCCCCAAGTGGGGATGCCTGTAAATGAACACCTTTTCCCAACTTTGAATGTAAGTTTCCAGTATCATTGAAAATGTGGCCTCAAACGTGCAGTTTTGCCCCCGAACGTGGGATTTGGCTGGGGACGGTTTCTAAATTCAAGTTGGGATGGGGGGCACCGAGGTGAGTGGTGGTTGTCCCCGAAAAAGCCCTCCCCTTTTCCGTAGCCCCGTTTAAAGTTTTGTTTGGGCTCCTGTTCAACGGGGATGCGCGTGCGCGTGGCAAACATGACACGCCCGTGTTCCCCTGGACCAGACCTTTCTAACGCCACCTGAGTTAAGGTGCTACGACGTCCCCAAGTGGGGATGCCTCTAAATGAAGCCAATTTCTCCTATTTGAATGCACTCTCCCAGCCCAGAGAGGCATGTGCCTTAAAATTCACAGTTATTCACCCGAACGTGGGATTTTGTTGAGGACGGTTTCTAAATTCAAGTTGGAACAGGGGGCACCGACGTGAGTGGTGTTTGTCCCCGAAAAAGCTCTCCCCTTTTCCGTAGCCCCGTTTAAAGTTTTGTTTGGGCTCCTGTTTAGCGGGGATGCGCGTGCGCGTGGCAACCTTGACACGCCCGTGTTCCCCTGGACCAGACCTTTCTAACGCCGCCTGAGTTAAGGTGCTACGACGTCCCTAAGTGGAGATGCCTGTAAATGAACACCTTTTCCCAACTTTGAATGTAAGTTTCCAGTATCATTGAAAATGTGGCCTCAAACGAGCAGTTTTGCCCCCGAACGTGGGATTTGGCTGGGGACGGTTTCTAAATTCAAGTTGGGATGGGGGGAACCGAGGTGAGTGGTGGTTGTCCCCGAAAAAGCCCTCCCCTTTTCCGTAGCCCCGTTTAAAGTTTTGTTTGGGCTCCTGTTCAGCGGGGATGCGCGTGCGCGTGGCAAACATGACACGCCCGTGTTCCCCTGGACCAGACCTTTCTAACGCCACCTGAGTTAAGGTGCTACGACGTCCCCAAGTGGGGATGCCTCTAAATGAAGCCAATTTCTCCTATTTGAATGCACTCTCCCAGCCCAGAGAGGCATGTGCCTTAAAATTCACAGTTATTCACCCGAACGTGGGATTTTGTTGAGGACGGTTTCTAAATTCAAGTTGGAACAGGGGGCACCGACGTGAGTGGTGTTTGTCCCCGAAAAAGCTCTCCCCTTTTCCGTAGCCCCGTTTAAAGTTTTGTTTGGGCTCCTGTTTAGCGGGGATGCGCGTGCGCGTGGCAACCTTGACACGCCCGTGTTCCCCTGGACCAGACCTTTCTAACGCCGCCTGAGTTAAGGTGCTACGACGTCCCTAAGTGGAGATGCCTGTAAATGAACACCTTTTCCCAACTTTGAATGTAAGTTTCCAGTATCATTGAAAATGTGGCCTCAAACGAGCAGTTTTGCCCCCGAACGTGGGATTTGGCTGGGGACGGTTTCTAAATTCAAGTTGGGATGGGGGGAACCGAGGTGAGTGGTGGTTGTCCCCGAAAAAGCCCTCCCCTTTTCCGTAGCCCCGTTTAAAGTTTTGTTTGGGCTCCTGTTCAGCGGGGATGCGCGTGCGCGTGGCAAACATGACACGCCCGTGTTCCCCTGGACCAGACCTTTCTAACGCCACCTGAGTTAAGGTGCTACGACGTCCCCAAGTGGGGATGCCTCTAAATGAAGCCAATTTCTCCTATTTGAATGCACTCTCCCAGCCCAGAGAGGCATGTGCCTTAAAATTCACAGTTATTCACCCGAACGTGGGATTTTGTTGAGGACGGTTTCTAAATTCAAGTTGGAACAGGGGGCACCGACGTGAGTGGTGTTTGTCCCCGAAAAAGCTCTCCCCTTTTCCGTAGCCCCGTTTAAAGTTTTGTTTGGGCTCCTGTTTAGCGGGGATGCGCGTGCGCGTGGCAACCTTGACACGCCCGTGTTCCCCTGGACCAGACCTTTCCAACGCCACCCGAGTCAAGGTGCTACGACGTCCCTAAGTGGGGATGCCTGTAGATGAGCACATTTTCCCAGCTTTGAATGTAAGTTTCCAGCATCATTGAAAATGTGGCCTCAAACGTGCAGTTTTGCGCCCGAACGTGGGATTTTGTTGAGGACGGTTTCTAAATTCAAGTTAGCATAAGGGGCACACGTGTGAGTTGTTATTTTCCCAGGATTGATGGTTTCCAATTCGGTAGCTCCGTTTAAAGTTTTGTTTTGGCCCCTGTTTAGCGGGGATGCGCGTGCGCGTGGCAAACTTGACACGCCCGTGTTCCCCTGGACCAGACCTTTCCAACGCCACCCGAGTCAAGGTGCTACGACGTCCCTAAGTGGGGATGCCTGTAGATGAGCACATTTTCCCAGCTTTGAATGTAAGTTTCCAGCATCATTGAAAATGTGGCCTCAAACGTGCAGTTTTGCGCCCGAACGTGGGATTTTGTTGAGGACGGTTTCTAAATTCAAGTTAGCATAAGGGGCACACGTGTGAGTTGTTATTTTCCCAGGATTGATGGTTTCCAATTCGGTAGCTCCGTTTAAAGTTTTGTTTTGGCCCCTGTTTAGCGGGGATGCGCGTGCGCGTGGCAAACTTGACACGCCCGTGTTCCCCTGGACCAGACCTTTCCAACGCCACCCGAGTTAAGGTGCTACGACGTCCCTAAGTGGAGATGCCTCTAAATGAAGCCAATTTCTCCTATTTGAATGCACTCTCCCAGCCCAGAGAGGCATGTGCCTTAAAATTCACAGTTATTCACCCGAACGTGGGATTTTGTTGAGGACGGTTTCTAAATTCAAGTTAGAATAAGGGGCACACGTGTGAGTTGTTATTTTCCCAGGATTGATGATTTCCAATTCGGTAGCTCCGTTTAAAGTT
>NW_027120343.1:12500-17500 GCF_038355195.1 Osmerus mordax | reverse complement strand
AGAGGAAAAGGGGCTTAAAATTCACAGTTATTCGCCCGAACGTGGGATTTGGCTGGGGACGGTTTCTATATTCAAGTTGGGATGGGGGGCACCGAGGTGAGTGGTGTTTGTCCCCGAAAAAAGTGTCCCCATTTCGGTGTGCGCGTTTGAAAATTTGTTTCGCTCGCAGCGTCGCGGAGATGCGCGTGCGCGTGGCAACCTTGACACCCCCGTGTTCCCCTGGACCAGACCTTTCCAACGCCGCCTGAGTTAAGGTGCTACGACGTCCCTAAGTGGAGATGCCTCTAAATGAACACCTTTTCCCAACTTTGCACGTTTCCAGCTTGAGAGAAAAAGGGGCTTAAAATTCACAGTTATTCGCCCGAACGTGGGATTTCGCTGGGGACGGTTTCTAAGTTCAAGTTGGGACGGGGGGCACCGAGGTGAGTGGTGGTTGTCCCCGAAAAAGCCCTCCCCTTTTCCGTAGCCCCGTTTAAAGTTTTGTTTGGGCTCCTGTTCAGCGGGGAAGCGCGTGCGCGTGGCAACCTTGACACCCCCGTGTTCCCCTGGACCAGACCTTTCCAACGCCGCCTGAGTTAAGGTGCTACGACGTCCCTAAGTGGAGATGCCTCTAAATGAACACCTTTTCCCAACTTTGCACGTTTCCAGCTTGAGAGGAAAAGGGGCTTAAAATTCACAGTTATTCGCCCGAACGTGGGATTTGGCTGGGGACGGTTTCTATATTCAAGTTGGGATGGGGGGCACCGAGGTGAGTGGTGGTTGTCCCCGAAAAAGCCCTCCCCTTTTCCGTAGCCCCGTTTAAAGTTCTGTTTGGGCTCCTGTTCAGCGGGGAAGCGCGTGCGCGTGGCAAACTTGACACCCCCGTGTTCCCCTGGTCCAGACCTTTCTAACGCCGCCTGAGTCAAGGTGCTACGACGTCCCCAAGTGGGGATGCCTGTAGATGAGCACATTTTCCCAACTTTGAATGTAAGTTTCCAGTATCATTGAAAATGTGGCCTCAAACGAGCAGTTTTGCCCCCGAACGTGGGATTTGGCTGGGGACGGTTTCTATATTCAAGTTGGGATGGGGGGCACCGAGGTGAGTGGTGGTTGTCCCCGAAAAAGCCCTCCCCTTTTCCGTAGCCCCGTTTAAAGTTTTGTTTGGGCTCCTGTTCAGCGGGGATGCGCGTGCGCGTGGCAACCTTGACACGCCCGTGTTCCCCTGGACCAGACCTTTCTAACGCCGCCTGAGTTAAGGTGCTACGACGTCCCTAAGTGGAGATGCCTGTAAATGAACACCTTTTCCCAACTTTGCACGTTTCCAGCTTGAGAGGAAAAGGGGCTTAAAATTCACAGTTATTCGCCCGAACGTGGGATTTCGCTGGGGACGGTTTCTAAGTTCAAGTTGGGATGGGGGGCACCGAGGTGAGTGGTGGTTGTCCCCGAAAAAGCCCTCCCCTTTTCCGTAGCCCCGTTTAAAGTTTTGTTTGGGCTCCTGTTCAGCGGGGAAGCGCGTGCGCGTGGCAACCTTGACACGCCCGTGTTCCCCTGGACCAGACCTTTCTAACGCCGCCTGAGTTAAGGTGCTACGACGTCCCCAAGTGGGGATGCCTGTAAATGAACACCTTTTCCCAACTTTGAATGTAAGTTTCCAGTATCATTGAAAATGTGGCCTCAAACGTGCAGTTTTGCCCCCGAACGTGGGATTTGGCTGGGGACGGTTTCTAAATTCAAGTTGGGATGGGGGGCACCGAGGTGAGTGGTGGTTGTCCCCGAAAAAGCCCTCCCCTTTTCCGTAGCCCCGTTTAAAGTTTTGTTTGGGCTCCTGTTCAACGGGGATGCGCGTGCGCGTGGCAAACATGACACGCCCGTGTTCCCCTGGACCAGACCTTTCTAACGCCACCTGAGTTAAGGTGCTACGACGTCCCCAAGTGGGGATGCCTCTAAATGAAGCCAATTTCTCCTATTTGAATGCACTCTCCCAGCCCAGAGAGGCATGTGCCTTAAAATTCACAGTTATTCACCCGAACGTGGGATTTTGTTGAGGACGGTTTCTAAATTCAAGTTGGAACAGGGGGCACCGACGTGAGTGGTGTTTGTCCCCGAAAAAGCTCTCCCCTTTTCCGTAGCCCCGTTTAAAGTTTTGTTTGGGCTCCTGTTTAGCGGGGATGCGCGTGCGCGTGGCAACCTTGACACGCCCGTGTTCCCCTGGACCAGACCTTTCTAACGCCGCCTGAGTTAAGGTGCTACGACGTCCCTAAGTGGAGATGCCTGTAAATGAACACCTTTTCCCAACTTTGAATGTAAGTTTCCAGTATCATTGAAAATGTGGCCTCAAACGAGCAGTTTTGCCCCCGAACGTGGGATTTGGCTGGGGACGGTTTCTAAATTCAAGTTGGGATGGGGGGAACCGAGGTGAGTGGTGGTTGTCCCCGAAAAAGCCCTCCCCTTTTCCGTAGCCCCGTTTAAAGTTTTGTTTGGGCTCCTGTTCAGCGGGGATGCGCGTGCGCGTGGCAAACATGACACGCCCGTGTTCCCCTGGACCAGACCTTTCTAACGCCACCTGAGTTAAGGTGCTACGACGTCCCCAAGTGGGGATGCCTCTAAATGAAGCCAATTTCTCCTATTTGAATGCACTCTCCCAGCCCAGAGAGGCATGTGCCTTAAAATTCACAGTTATTCACCCGAACGTGGGATTTTGTTGAGGACGGTTTCTAAATTCAAGTTGGAACAGGGGGCACCGACGTGAGTGGTGTTTGTCCCCGAAAAAGCTCTCCCCTTTTCCGTAGCCCCGTTTAAAGTTTTGTTTGGGCTCCTGTTTAGCGGGGATGCGCGTGCGCGTGGCAACCTTGACACGCCCGTGTTCCCCTGGACCAGACCTTTCTAACGCCGCCTGAGTTAAGGTGCTACGACGTCCCTAAGTGGAGATGCCTGTAAATGAACACCTTTTCCCAACTTTGAATGTAAGTTTCCAGTATCATTGAAAATGTGGCCTCAAACGAGCAGTTTTGCCCCCGAACGTGGGATTTGGCTGGGGACGGTTTCTAAATTCAAGTTGGGATGGGGGGAACCGAGGTGAGTGGTGGTTGTCCCCGAAAAAGCCCTCCCCTTTTCCGTAGCCCCGTTTAAAGTTTTGTTTGGGCTCCTGTTCAGCGGGGATGCGCGTGCGCGTGGCAAACATGACACGCCCGTGTTCCCCTGGACCAGACCTTTCTAACGCCACCTGAGTTAAGGTGCTACGACGTCCCCAAGTGGGGATGCCTCTAAATGAAGCCAATTTCTCCTATTTGAATGCACTCTCCCAGCCCAGAGAGGCATGTGCCTTAAAATTCACAGTTATTCACCCGAACGTGGGATTTTGTTGAGGACGGTTTCTAAATTCAAGTTGGAACAGGGGGCACCGACGTGAGTGGTGTTTGTCCCCGAAAAAGCTCTCCCCTTTTCCGTAGCCCCGTTTAAAGTTTTGTTTGGGCTCCTGTTTAGCGGGGATGCGCGTGCGCGTGGCAACCTTGACACGCCCGTGTTCCCCTGGACCAGACCTTTCCAACGCCACCCGAGTCAAGGTGCTACGACGTCCCTAAGTGGGGATGCCTGTAGATGAGCACATTTTCCCAGCTTTGAATGTAAGTTTCCAGCATCATTGAAAATGTGGCCTCAAACGTGCAGTTTTGCGCCCGAACGTGGGATTTTGTTGAGGACGGTTTCTAAATTCAAGTTAGCATAAGGGGCACACGTGTGAGTTGTTATTTTCCCAGGATTGATGGTTTCCAATTCGGTAGCTCCGTTTAAAGTTTTGTTTTGGCCCCTGTTTAGCGGGGATGCGCGTGCGCGTGGCAAACTTGACACGCCCGTGTTCCCCTGGACCAGACCTTTCCAACGCCACCCGAGTCAAGGTGCTACGACGTCCCTAAGTGGGGATGCCTGTAGATGAGCACATTTTCCCAGCTTTGAATGTAAGTTTCCAGCATCATTGAAAATGTGGCCTCAAACGTGCAGTTTTGCGCCCGAACGTGGGATTTTGTTGAGGACGGTTTCTAAATTCAAGTTAGCATAAGGGGCACACGTGTGAGTTGTTATTTTCCCAGGATTGATGGTTTCCAATTCGGTAGCTCCGTTTAAAGTTTTGTTTTGGCCCCTGTTTAGCGGGGATGCGCGTGCGCGTGGCAAACTTGACACGCCCGTGTTCCCCTGGACCAGACCTTTCCAACGCCACCCGAGTTAAGGTGCTACGACGTCCCTAAGTGGAGATGCCTCTAAATGAAGCCAATTTCTCCTATTTGAATGCACTCTCCCAGCCCAGAGAGGCATGTGCCTTAAAATTCACAGTTATTCACCCGAACGTGGGATTTTGTTGAGGACGGTTTCTAAATTCAAGTTAGAATAAGGGGCACACGTGTGAGTTGTTATTTTCCCAGGATTGATGATTTCCAATTCGGTAGCTCCGTTTAAAGTTTTGTTTCGCTTCCCGTTTTCGTTGCGTAGCTCTGATTTGGCTGGGGATAGTTTTATACACTGCTTTAGAGTAAGACACATACGTGCGAGTTGTTTTCACATTGGAATTGACGATAGCCATTTCGGTGTTGACGTTTAACGTTTTCTTTCGCTTCCCGTTTCCGTTTTATCCAACCGATTTCGCTGGGGACAGTTTTGTTATTTAAGTTGGAGTGAGACGCAGCGACGTGCGTTGAAATTTCCGCCCTATCTGCGACGGTTCACGGTTGTAGCTCCGATTGAAGTTTTCTTTTGCTTCCCGTTTCGCGCACGCGCACGTGCGCGTTATTAGTCCCGGTTTTCCGTGTGCCCCCGGTTAATACCTTTCGAATGAGCCTATTTTGATCAAAATCCGTTGGGCGGAACCGAAAATGAGCTCGAAAAACGGTTTTCCCAGCTTCGCAGTGCATTTCCCAGCTTCTGACTTACAAGCGTAACATTGTCGCGGCCCCCAGTCCACCAGACAGCTACCATAGAGTATATAAGTCATCCTGGGAAAATGAATGGAAGTCAATGGCAGTATGACTTTA
>NW_027120343.1:0-2500 GCF_038355195.1 Osmerus mordax | reverse complement strand
CTGAGTTAAGGTGCTACGACGTCCCTAAGTGGAGATGCCTCTAAATGAACACCTTTTCCCAACTTTGCACGTTTCCAGCTTGAGAGGAAAAGGGGCTTAAAATTCACAGTTATTCGCCCGAACGTGGGATTTGGCTGGGGACGGTTTCTATATTCAAGTTGGGATGGGGGGCACCGAGGTGAGTGGTGGTTGTCCCCGAAAAAGCCCTCCCCTTTTCCGTAGCCCCGTTTAAAGTTCTGTTTGGGCTCCTGTTCAGCGGGGAAGCGCGTGCGCGTGGCAAACTTGACACCCCCGTGTTCCCCTGGTCCAGACCTTTCTAACGCCGCCTGAGTCAAGGTGCTACGACGTCCCCAAGTGGGGATGCCTGTAGATGAGCACATTTTCCCAACTTTGAATGTAAGTTTCCAGTATCATTGAAAATGTGGCCTCAAACGAGCAGTTTTGCCCCCGAACGTGGGATTTGGCTGGGGACGGTTTCTATATTCAAGTTGGGATGGGGGGCACCGAGGTGAGTGGTGGTTGTCCCCGAAAAAGCCCTCCCCTTTTCCGTAGCCCCGTTTAAAGTTTTGTTTGGGCTCCTGTTCAGCGGGGATGCGCGTGCGCGTGGCAACCTTGACACGCCCGTGTTCCCCTGGACCAGACCTTTCTAACGCCGCCTGAGTTAAGGTGCTACGACGTCCCTAAGTGGAGATGCCTGTAAATGAACACCTTTTCCCAACTTTGCACGTTTCCAGCTTGAGAGGAAAAGGGGCTTAAAATTCACAGTTATTCGCCCGAACGTGGGATTTCGCTGGGGACGGTTTCTAAGTTCAAGTTGGGATGGGGGGCACCGAGGTGAGTGGTGGTTGTCCCCGAAAAAGCCCTCCCCTTTTCCGTAGCCCCGTTTAAAGTTTTGTTTGGGCTCCTGTTCAGCGGGGAAGCGCGTGCGCGTGGCAACCTTGACACGCCCGTGTTCCCCTGGACCAGACCTTTCTAACGCCGCCTGAGTTAAGGTGCTACGACGTCCCCAAGTGGGGATGCCTGTAAATGAACACCTTTTCCCAACTTTGAATGTAAGTTTCCAGTATCATTGAAAATGTGGCCTCAAACGTGCAGTTTTGCCCCCGAACGTGGGATTTGGCTGGGGACGGTTTCTAAATTCAAGTTGGGATGGGGGGCACCGAGGTGAGTGGTGGTTGTCCCCGAAAAAGCCCTCCCCTTTTCCGTAGCCCCGTTTAAAGTTTTGTTTGGGCTCCTGTTCAACGGGGATGCGCGTGCGCGTGGCAAACATGACACGCCCGTGTTCCCCTGGACCAGACCTTTCTAACGCCACCTGAGTTAAGGTGCTACGACGTCCCCAAGTGGGGATGCCTCTAAATGAAGCCAATTTCTCCTATTTGAATGCACTCTCCCAGCCCAGAGAGGCATGTGCCTTAAAATTCACAGTTATTCACCCGAACGTGGGATTTTGTTGAGGACGGTTTCTAAATTCAAGTTGGAACAGGGGGCACCGACGTGAGTGGTGTTTGTCCCCCGAAAAAGCTCTCCCCTTTTCCGTAGCCCCGTTTAAAGTTTTGTTTGGGCTCCTGTTTAGCGGGGATGCGCGTGCGCGTGGCAACCTTGACACGCCCGTGTTCCCCTGGACCAGACCTTTCTAACGCCGCCTGAGTTAAGGTGCTACGACGTCCCTAAGTGGAGATGCCTGTAAATGAACACCTTTTCCCAACTTTGAATGTAAGTTTCCAGTATCATTGAAAATGTGGCCTCAAACGAGCAGTTTTGCCCCCGAACGTGGGATTTGGCTGGGGACGGTTTCTAAATTCAAGTTGGGATGGGGGGAACCGAGGTGAGTGGTGGTTGTCCCCGAAAAAGCCTCCCCTTTTCCGTAGCCCCGTTTAAAGTTTTGTTTGGGCTCCTGTTCAGCGGGGATGCGCGTGCGCGTGGCAAACATGACACGCCCGTGTTCCCCTGGACCAGACCTTTCTAACGCCACCTGAGTTAAGGTGCTACGACGTCCCCAAGTGGGGATGCCTCTAAATGAAGCCAATTTCTCCTATTTGAATGCACTCTCCCAGCCCAGAGAGGCATGTGCCTTAAAATTCACAGTTATTCACCCGAACGTGGGATTTTGTTGAGGACGGTTTCTAAATTCAAGTTGGAACAGGGGGCACCGACGTGAGTGGTGTTTGTCCCCGAAAAAGCTCTCCCCTTTTCCGTAGCCCCGTTTAAAGTTTTGTTTGGGCTCCTGTTTAGCGGGGATGCGCGTGCGCGTGGCAACCTTGACACGCCCGTGTTCCCCTGGACCAGACCTTTCTAACGCCGCCTGAGTTAAGGTGCTACGACGTCCCTAAGTGGAGATGCCTGTAAATGAACACCTTTTCCCAACTTTGAATGTAAGTTTCCAGTATCATTGAAAATGTGGCCTCAAACGAGCAGTTTTGCCCCCGAACGTGGGATTTGGCTGGGGACGGTTTCTAAATTCAAGTTGGGATGGGGGGAACCGAGGTGAGTGGTGGTTGTC
>NW_027120342.1:67500-70000 GCF_038355195.1 Osmerus mordax | reverse complement strand
TTGAATGTAAGTTTCCAGTATCATTGAAAATGTGGCCTCAAACGTGCAGTTTTGCCCCCGAACGTGGGATTTGGCTGGGGACGGTTTCTAAATTCAAGTTGGGATGGGGGGCACCGAGGTGAGTGGTGGTTGTCCCCGAAAAAGCCCTCCCCTTTTCCGTAGCCCCGTTTAAAGTTTTGTTTGGGCTCCTGTTCAACGGGGATGCGCGTGCGCGTGGCAAACATGACACGCCCGTGTTCCCCTGGACCAGACCTTTCTAACGCCACCTGAGTTAAGGTGCTACGACGTCCCCAAGTGGGGATGCCTCTAAATGAAGCCAATTTCTCCTATTTGAATGCACTCTCCCAGCCCAGAGAGGCATGTGCCTTAAAATTCACAGTTATTCACCCGAACGTGGGATTTTGTTGAGGACGGTTTCTAAATTCAAGTTGGAACAGGGGGCACCGACGTGAGTGGTGTTTGTCCCCGAAAAAGCTCTCCCCTTTTCCGTAGCCCCGTTTAAAGTTTTGTTTGGGCTCCTGTTCAGCGGGGAAGCGCGTGCGCGTGGCAAACTTGACACCCCCGTGTTCCCCTGGTCCAGACCTTTCCAACGCCGCCTGAGTCAAGGTGCTACGACGTCCCCAAGTGGGGATGCCTGTAGATGAGCACATTTTCCCAACTTTGAATGTAAGTTTCCAGTATCATTGAAAATGTGGCCTCAAACGAGCAGTTTTGCCCCCGAACGTGGGATTTGGCTGGGGACGGTTTCTATATTCAAGTTGGGATGGGGGGCACCGAGGTGAGTGGTGGTTGTCCCCGAAAAAGCTCTCCCCTTTTCCGTAGCTCCGTTTAAAGTTTTGTTTTGGCTCCTGTTCAGCGGGGATGCGCGTGCGCGTGGCAACCTTGACACGCCCGTGTTCCCCTGGACCAGACCTTTCTAACGCCGCCTGAGTTAAGGTGCTACGACGTCCCTAAGTGGAGATGCCTGTAAATGAACACCTTTTCCCAACTTTGAATGTAAGTTTCCAGTATCATTGAAAATGTGGCCTCAAACGAGCAGTTTTGCCCCCGAACGTGGGATTTGGCTGGGGACTGTTTCTATATTCAAGTTGGGATGGGGGGCACCGAGGTGAGTGGTGGTTGTCCCCGAAAAAGCTCTCCCCTTTTCCGTAGCTCCGTTTAAAGTTTTGTTTTGGCTCCTGTTCAGCGGGGATGCGCGTGCGCGTGGCAAACATGACACGCCCGTGTTCCCCTGGTCCAGACCTTTCCAACGCCGCCTGAGTCAAGGTGCTACGACGTCCCCAAGTGGGGATGCCTGTAGATGAGCACATTTTCCCAACTTTGCACGTTTCCAGCTTGAGAGGAAAAGGGGCTTAAAATTCACAGTTATTCGCCCGAACGTGGGATTTCGCTGGGGACGGTTTCTAAGTTCAAGTTGGGATGGGGGGCACCGAGGTGAGTGGTGGTTGTCCCCGAAAAAGCTCTCCCCTTTTCCGTAGCTCCGTTTAAAGTTTTGTTTTGGCTCCTGTTCAACGGGGATGCGCGTGCGCGTGGCAAACATGACACGCCCGTGTTCCCCTGGACCAGACCTTTCTAACGCCACCTGAGTTAAGGTGCTACGACGTCCCCAAGTGGGGATGCCTCTAAATGAAGCCAATTTCTCCTATTTGAATGCACTCTCCCAGCCCAGAGAGGCATGTGCCTTAAAATTCACAGTTATTCACCCGAACGTGGGATTTTGTTGAGGACGGTTTCTAAATTCAAGTTGGAACAGGGGGCACCGACGTGAGTGGTGTTTGTCCCCGAAAAAGCTCTCCCCTTTTCCGTAGCCCCGTTTAAAGTTTTGTTTGGGCTCCTGTTTAGCGGGGATGCGCGTGCGCGTGGCAACCTTGACACGCCCGTGTTCCCCTGGACCAGACCTTTCCAACGCCACCCGAGTCAAGGTGCTACGACGTCCCTAAGTGGGGATGCCTGTAGATGAGCACATTTTCCCAGCTTTGAATGTAAGTTTCCAGCATCATTGAAAATGTGGCCTCAAACGTGCAGTTTTGCGCCCGAACGTGGGATTTTGTTGAGGACGGTTTCTAAATTCAAGTTAGCATAAGGGGCACACGTGTGAGTTGTTATTTTCCCAGGATTGATGGTTTCCAATTCGGTAGCTCCGTTTAAAGTTTTGTTTGGGCTCCTGTTTAGCGGGGATGCGCGTGCGCGTGGCAACCTTGACACGCCCGTGTTCCCCTGGACCAGACCTTTCCAACGCCACCCGAGTCAAGGTGCTACGACGTCCCTAAGTGGGGATGCCTGTAGATGAGCACATTTTCCCAGCTTTGAATGTAAGTTTCCAGCATCATTGAAAATGTGGCCTCAAACGTGCAGTTTTGCGCCCGAACGTGGGATTTTGTTGAGGACGGTTTCTAAATTCAAGTTAGCATAAGGGGCACACGTGTGAGTTGTTATTTTCCCAGGATTGATGGTTTCCAATTCGGTAGCTCCGTTTAAAATTTTGTTTGGGCTCCTGTTT
>NW_027120342.1:52500-57500 GCF_038355195.1 Osmerus mordax | reverse complement strand
TTTCCCCGAAAAAAGTGTCCCCATTTCGGTGTGCGCGTTTGAAAATTTGTTTCGCTCGCAGCGTCGCGGAAATGCGCGTGCGCGTGGCAACCTTGACACCCCCGTGTTCCCCTGGACCAGACCTTTCCAACGCCGCCTGAGTTAAGGTGCTACGACGTCCCTAAGTGGAGATGCCTCTAAATGAACACCTTTTCCCAACTTTGCACGTTTCCAGCTTGAGAGGAAAAGGGGCTTAAAATTCACAGTTATTCGCCCGAACGTGGGATTTGGCTGGGGACGGTTTCTATATTCAAGTTGGGATGGGGGGCACCGAGGTGAGTGGTGTTTGTCCCCGAAAAAAGTGTCCCCATTTCGGTGTGCGCGTTTGAAAATTTGTTTCGCTCGCAGCGTCGCGGAGATGCGCGTGCGCGTGGCAACCTTGACACCCCCGTGTTCCCCTGGACCAGACCTTTCCAACGCCGCCTGAGTTAAGGTGCTACGACGTCCCTAAGTGGAGATGCCTCTAAATGAACACCTTTTCCCAACTTTGCACGTTTCCAGCTTGAGAGGAAAAGGGGCTTAAAATTCACAGTTATTCGCCCGAACGTGGGATTTGGCTGGGGACGGTTTCTAAATTCAAGTTGGGATGGGGGGCACCGAGGTGAGTGGTGGTTGTCCCCGAAAAAGCCCTCCCCTTTTCCGTAGCCCCGTTTAAAGTTTTGTTTGGGCTCCTGTTCAGCGGGGAAGCGCGTGCGCGTGGCAAACTTGACACCCCCGTGTTCCCCTGGTCCAGACCTTTCCAACGCCGCCTGAGTCAAGGTGCTACGACGTCCCCAAGTGGGGATGCCTGTAGATGAGCACATTTTCCCAACTTTGAATGTAAGTTTCCAGTATCATTGAAAATGTGGCCTCAAACGAGCAGTTTTGCCCCCGAACGTGGGATTTGGCTGGGGACGGTTTCTATATTCAAGTTGGGATGGGGGGCACCGAGGTGAGTGGTGGTTGTCCCCGAAAAAGCCCTCCCCTTTTCCGTAGCCCCGTTTAAAGTTTTGTTTGGGCTCCTGTTCAGCGGGGATGCGCGTGCGCGTGGCAACCTTGACACGCCCGTGTTCCCCTGGACCAGACCTTTCTAACGCCGCCTGAGTTAAGGTGCTACGACGTCCCTAAGTGGAGATGCCTGTAAATGAACACCTTTTCCCAACTTTGCACGTTTCCAGCTTGAGAGGAAAAGGGGCTTAAAATTCACAGTTATTCGCCCGAACGTGGGATTTCGCTGGGGACGGTTTCTAAGTTCAAGTTGGGATGGGGGGCACCGAGGTGAGTGGTGGTTGTCCCCGAAAAAGCCCTCCCCTTTTCCGTAGCCCCGTTTAAAGTTTTGTTTGGGCTCCTGTTCAGCGGGGAAGCGCGTGCGCGTGGCAACCTTGACACGCCCGTGTTCCCCTGGACCAGACCTTTCTAACGCCGCCTGAGTTAAGGTGCTACGACGTCCCCAAGTGGGGATGCCTGTAAATGAACACCTTTTCCCAACTTTGAATGTAAGTTTCCAGTATCATTGAAAATGTGGCCTCAAACGTGCAGTTTTGCCCCCGAACGTGGGATTTGGCTGGGGACGGTTTCTAAATTCAAGTTGGGATGGGGGGCACCGAGGTGAGTGGTGGTTGTCCCCGAAAAAGCCCTCCCCTTTTCCGTAGCCCCGTTTAAAGTTTTGTTTGGGCTCCTGTTCAACGGGGATGCGCGTGCGCGTGGCAAACATGACACGCCCGTGTTCCCCTGGACCAGACCTTTCTAACGCCACCTGAGTTAAGGTGCTACGACGTCCCCAAGTGGGGATGCCTCTAAATGAAGCCAATTTCTCCTATTTGAATGCACTCTCCCAGCCCAGAGAGGCATGTGCCTTAAAATTCACAGTTATTCACCCGAACGTGGGATTTTGTTGAGGACGGTTTCTAAATTCAAGTTGGAACAGGGGGCACCGACGTGAGTGGTGTTTGTCCCCGAAAAAGCTCTCCCCTTTTCCGTAGCCCCGTTTAAAGTTTTGTTTGGGCTCCTGTTCAGCGGGGAAGCGCGTGCGCGTGGCAAACTTGACACCCCCGTGTTCCCCTGGTCCAGACCTTTCCAACGCCGCCTGAGTCAAGGTGCTACGACGTCCCCAAGTGGGGATGCCTGTAGATGAGCACATTTTCCCAACTTTGAATGTAAGTTTCCAGTATCATTGAAAATGTGGCCTCAAACGAGCAGTTTTGCCCCCGAACGTGGGATTTGGCTGGGGACGGTTTCTATATTCAAGTTGGGATGGGGGGCACCGAGGTGAGTGGTGGTTGTCCCCGAAAAAGCTCTCCCCTTTTCCGTAGCTCCGTTTAAAGTTTTGTTTTGGCTCCTGTTCAGCGGGGATGCGCGTGCGCGTGGCAACCTTGACACGCCCGTGTTCCCCTGGACCAGACCTTTCTAACGCCGCCTGAGTTAAGGTGCTACGACGTCCCTAAGTGGAGATGCCTGTAAATGAACACCTTTTCCCAACTTTGAATGTAAGTTTCCAGTATCATTGAAAATGTGGCCTCAAACGAGCAGTTTTGCCCCCGAACGTGGGATTTGGCTGGGGACTGTTTCTATATTCAAGTTGGGATGGGGGGCACCGAGGTGAGTGGTGGTTGTCCCCGAAAAAGCTCTCCCCTTTTCCGTAGCTCCGTTTAAAGTTTTGTTTTGGCTCCTGTTCAGCGGGGATGCGCGTGCGCGTGGCAAACATGACACGCCCGTGTTCCCCTGGTCCAGACCTTTCCAACGCCGCCTGAGTCAAGGTGCTACGACGTCCCCAAGTGGGGATGCCTGTAGATGAGCACATTTTCCCAACTTTGCACGTTTCCAGCTTGAGAGGAAAAGGGGCTTAAAATTCACAGTTATTCGCCCGAACGTGGGATTTCGCTGGGGACGGTTTCTAAGTTCAAGTTGGGATGGGGGGCACCGAGGTGAGTGGTGGTTGTCCCCGAAAAAGCTCTCCCCTTTTCCGTAGCTCCGTTTAAAGTTTTGTTTTGGCTCCTGTTCAACGGGGATGCGCGTGCGCGTGGCAAACATGACACGCCCGTGTTCCCCTGGACCAGACCTTTCTAACGCCACCTGAGTTAAGGTGCTACGACGTCCCCAAGTGGGGATGCCTCTAAATGAAGCCAATTTCTCCTATTTGAATGCACTCTCCCAGCCCAGAGAGGCATGTGCCTTAAAATTCACAGTTATTCACCCGAACGTGGGATTTTGTTGAGGACGGTTTCTAAATTCAAGTTGGAACAGGGGGCACCGACGTGAGTGGTGTTTGTCCCCGAAAAAGCTCTCCCCTTTTCCGTAGCCCCGTTTAAAGTTTTGTTTGGGCTCCTGTTTAGCGGGGATGCGCGTGCGCGTGGCAACCTTGACACGCCCGTGTTCCCCTGGACCAGACCTTTCCAACGCCACCCGAGTCAAGGTGCTACGACGTCCCTAAGTGGGGATGCCTGTAGATGAGCACATTTTCCCAGCTTTGAATGTAAGTTTCCAGCATCATTGAAAATGTGGCCTCAAACGTGCAGTTTTGCGCCCGAACGTGGGATTTTGTTGAGGACGGTTTCTAAATTCAAGTTAGCATAAGGGGCACACGTGTGAGTTGTTATTTTCCCAGGATTGATGGTTTCCAATTCGGTAGCTCCGTTTAAAGTTTTGTTTGGGCTCCTGTTTAGCGGGGATGCGCGTGCGCGTGGCAACCTTGACACGCCCGTGTTCCCCTGGACCAGACCTTTCCAACGCCACCCGAGTCAAGGTGCTACGACGTCCCTAAGTGGGGATGCCTGTAGATGAGCACATTTTCCCAGCTTTGAATGTAAGTTTCCAGCATCATTGAAAATGTGGCCTCAAACGTGCAGTTTTGCGCCCGAACGTGGGATTTTGTTGAGGACGGTTTCTAAATTCAAGTTAGCATAAGGGGCACACGTGTGAGTTGTTATTTTCCCAGGATTGATGGTTTCCAATTCGGTAGCTCCGTTTAAAATTTTGTTTGGGCTCCTGTTTAGCGGGGATGCGCGTGCGCGTGGCAAACTTGACACGCCCGTGTTCCCCTGGACCAGACCTTTCCAACGCCACCCGAGTTAAGGTGCTACGACGTCCCTAAGTGGAGATGCCTCTAAATGAAGCCAATTTCTCCTATTTGAATGCACTCTCCCAGCCCAGAGAGGCATGTGCCTTAAAATTCACAGTTATTCACCCGAACGTGGGATTTTGTTGAGGACGGTTTCTAAATTCAAGTTAGAATAAGGGGCACACGTGTGAGTTGTTATTTTCCCAGGATTGATGATTTCCAATTCGGTAGCTCCGTTTAAAGTTTTGTTTCGCTTCCCGTTTTCGTTGCGTAGCTCTGATTTGGCTGGGGATAGTTTTATACACTGCTTTAGAGTAAGACACATACGTGCGAGTTGTTTTCACATTGGAATTGACGATAGCCATTTCGGTGTTGACGTTTAACGTTTTCTTTCGCTTCCCGTTTCCGTTTTATCCAACCGATTTCGCTGGGGACAGTTTTGTTATTTAAGTTGGACTGAGACGCAGCGACGTGCGTTGAAATTTCCGCCCTATCTGCGACGGTTCACGGTTGTAGCTCCGATTGAAGTTTTCTTTTGCTTCCCGTTTCGCGCACGCGCACGTGCGCGTTATTAGTCCCGGTTTACCGTGTGCCCCCGGTTAATACCTTTCGAATGAGCCTATTTTGATCAAAATCCGTTGGGCGGAACCGAAAATGAGCTCGAAAAACGGTTTTCCCAGCTTCGCAGTGCATTTCCCAGCTTCTGACTTACAAGCGTAACATTGTCGCGGCCCCCAGTCCACCAGACAGCTACCATAGAGTATATAAGTCATCCTGGGAAAATGAATGGAAGTCAATGGCAGTATGACTTTACAGTGGTTTTGCCCATACTACACATATGGTGTATACATGGACCATGCACCATATGTGTCTCCCGCACACGGGTGAAAATGTATCCGCCTGAGAGGCACTCGGGGCGGGCACC
>NW_027120342.1:40000-42500 GCF_038355195.1 Osmerus mordax | reverse complement strand
AAAGCCCTCCCCTTTTCCGTAGCCCCGTTTAAAGTTTTGTTTGGGCTCCTGTTCAGCGGGGATGCGCGTGCGCGTGGCAACCTTGACACGCCCGTGTTCCCCTGGACCAGACCTTTCTAACGCCGCCTGAGTTAAGGTGCTACGACGTCCCTAAGTGGAGATGCCTGTAAATGAACACCTTTTCCCAACTTTGCACGTTTCCAGCTTGAGAGGAAAAGGGGCTTAAAATTCACAGTTATTCGCCCGAACGTGGGATTTCGCTGGGGACGGTTTCTAAGTTCAAGTTGGGATGGGGGGCACCGAGGTGAGTGGTGGTTGTCCCCGAAAAAGCCCTCCCCTTTTCCGTAGCCCCGTTTAAAGTTTTGTTTGGGCTCCTGTTCAGCGGGGAAGCGCGTGCGCGTGGCAACCTTGACACGCCCGTGTTCCCCTGGACCAGACCTTTCTAACGCCGCCTGAGTTAAGGTGCTACGACGTCCCCAAGTGGGGATGCCTGTAAATGAACACCTTTTCCCAACTTTGAATGTAAGTTTCCAGTATCATTGAAAATGTGGCCTCAAACGTGCAGTTTTGCCCCCGAACGTGGGATTTGGCTGGGGACGGTTTCTAAATTCAAGTTGGGATGGGGGGCACCGAGGTGAGTGGTGGTTGTCCCCGAAAAAGCCCTCCCCTTTTCCGTAGCCCCGTTTAAAGTTTTGTTTGGGCTCCTGTTCAACGGGGATGCGCGTGCGCGTGGCAAACATGACACGCCCGTGTTCCCCTGGACCAGACCTTTCTAACGCCACCTGAGTTAAGGTGCTACGACGTCCCCAAGTGGGGATGCCTCTAAATGAAGCCAATTTCTCCTATTTGAATGCACTCTCCCAGCCCAGAGAGGCATGTGCCTTAAAATTCACAGTTATTCACCCGAACGTGGGATTTTGTTGAGGACGGTTTCTAAATTCAAGTTGGAACAGGGGGCACCGACGTGAGTGGTGTTTGTCCCCGAAAAAGCTCTCCCCTTTTCCGTAGCCCCGTTTAAAGTTTTGTTTGGGCTCCTGTTCAGCGGGGAAGCGCGTGCGCGTGGCAAACTTGACACCCCCGTGTTCCCCTGGTCCAGACCTTTCCAACGCCGCCTGAGTCAAGGTGCTACGACGTCCCCAAGTGGGGATGCCTGTAGATGAGCACATTTTCCCAACTTTGAATGTAAGTTTCCAGTATCATTGAAAATGTGGCCTCAAACGAGCAGTTTTGCCCCCGAACGTGGGATTTGGCTGGGGACGGTTTCTATATTCAAGTTGGGATGGGGGGCACCGAGGTGAGTGGTGGTTGTCCCCGAAAAAGCTCTCCCCTTTTCCGTAGCTCCGTTTAAAGTTTTGTTTTGGCTCCTGTTCAGCGGGGATGCGCGTGCGCGTGGCAACCTTGACACGCCCGTGTTCCCCTGGACCAGACCTTTCTAACGCCGCCTGAGTTAAGGTGCTACGACGTCCCTAAGTGGAGATGCCTGTAAATGAACACCTTTTCCCAACTTTGAATGTAAGTTTCCAGTATCATTGAAAATGTGGCCTCAAACGAGCAGTTTTGCCCCCGAACGTGGGATTTGGCTGGGGACTGTTTCTATATTCAAGTTGGGATGGGGGGCACCGAGGTGAGTGGTGGTTGTCCCCGAAAAAGCTCTCCCCTTTTCCGTAGCTCCGTTTAAAGTTTTGTTTTGGCTCCTGTTCAGCGGGGATGCGCGTGCGCGTGGCAAACATGACACGCCCGTGTTCCCCTGGTCCAGACCTTTCCAACGCCGCCTGAGTCAAGGTGCTACGACGTCCCCAAGTGGGGATGCCTGTAGATGAGCACATTTTCCCAACTTTGCACGTTTCCAGCTTGAGAGGAAAAGGGGCTTAAAATTCACAGTTATTCGCCCGAACGTGGGATTTCGCTGGGGACGGTTTCTAAGTTCAAGTTGGGATGGGGGGCACCGAGGTGAGTGGTGGTTGTCCCCGAAAAAGCTCTCCCCTTTTCCGTAGCTCCGTTTAAAGTTTTGTTTTGGCTCCTGTTCAACGGGGATGCGCGTGCGCGTGGCAAACATGACACGCCCGTGTTCCCCTGGACCAGACCTTTCTAACGCCACCTGAGTTAAGGTGCTACGACGTCCCCAAGTGGGGATGCCTCTAAATGAAGCCAATTTCTCCTATTTGAATGCACTCTCCCAGCCCAGAGAGGCATGTGCCTTAAAATTCACAGTTATTCACCCGAACGTGGGATTTTGTTGAGGACGGTTTCTAAATTCAAGTTGGAACAGGGGGCACCGACGTGAGTGGTGTTTGTCCCCGAAAAAGCTCTCCCCTTTTCCGTAGCCCCGTTTAAAGTTTTGTTTGGGCTCCTGTTTAGCGGGGATGCGCGTGCGCGTGGCAACCTTGACACGCCCGTGTTCCCCTGGACCAGACCTTTCCAACGCCACCCGAGTCAAGGTGCTACGACGTCCCTAAGTGGGGATGCCTGTAGATGAGCACATTTTCCCAGCTTTGAATGT
>NW_027120342.1:25000-27500 GCF_038355195.1 Osmerus mordax | reverse complement strand
CTCCCCTTTTCCGTAGCCCCGTTTAAAGTTTTGTTTGGGCTCCTGTTCAGCGGGGAAGCGCGTGCGCGTGGCAAACTTGACACCCCCGTGTTCCCCTGGTCCAGACCTTTCCAACGCCGCCTGAGTCAAGGTGCTACGACGTCCCCAAGTGGGGATGCCTGTAGATGAGCACATTTTCCCAACTTTGAATGTAAGTTTCCAGTATCATTGAAAATGTGGCCTCAAACGAGCAGTTTTGCCCCCGAACGTGGGATTTGGCTGGGGACGGTTTCTATATTCAAGTTGGGATGGGGGGCACCGAGGTGAGTGGTGGTTGTCCCCGAAAAAGCTCTCCCCTTTTCCGTAGCTCCGTTTAAAGTTTTGTTTTGGCTCCTGTTCAGCGGGGATGCGCGTGCGCGTGGCAACCTTGACACGCCCGTGTTCCCCTGGACCAGACCTTTCTAACGCCGCCTGAGTTAAGGTGCTACGACGTCCCTAAGTGGAGATGCCTGTAAATGAACACCTTTTCCCAACTTTGAATGTAAGTTTCCAGTATCATTGAAAATGTGGCCTCAAACGAGCAGTTTTGCCCCCGAACGTGGGATTTGGCTGGGGACTGTTTCTATATTCAAGTTGGGATGGGGGGCACCGAGGTGAGTGGTGGTTGTCCCCGAAAAAGCTCTCCCCTTTTCCGTAGCTCCGTTTAAAGTTTTGTTTTG
The DNA here is from genome assembly GCF_038355195.1 of Osmerus mordax. NCBI lineage: Eukaryota > Metazoa > Chordata > Actinopteri > Osmeriformes > Osmeridae > Osmerus > Osmerus mordax. The sequence continues at coordinate 26,802 of NW_027120342.1, read as the reverse complement.
GCTCCTGTTCAGCGGGGATGCGCGTGCGCGTGGCAAACATGACACGCCCGTGTTCCCCTGGTCCAGACCTTTCCAACGCCGCCTGAGTCAAGGTGCTACGACGTCCCCAAGTGGGGATGCCTGTAGATGAGCACATTTTCCCAACTTTGCACGTTTCCAGCTTGAGAGGAAAAGGGGCTTAAAATTCACAGTTATTCGCCCGAACGTGGGATTTCGCTGGGGACGGTTTCTAAGTTCAAGTTGGGATGGGGGGCACCGAGGTGAGTGGTGGTTGTCCCCGAAAAAGCTCTCCCCTTTTCCGTAGCTCCGTTTAAAGTTTTGTTTTGGCTCCTGTTCAACGGGGATGCGCGTGCGCGTGGCAAACATGACACGCCCGTGTTCCCCTGGACCAGACCTTTCTAACGCCACCTGAGTTAAGGTGCTACGACGTCCCCAAGTGGGGATGCCTCTAAATGAAGCCAATTTCTCCTATTTGAATGCACTCTCCCAGCCCAGAGAGGCATGTGCCTTAAAATTCACAGTTATTCACCCGAACGTGGGATTTTGTTGAGGACGGTTTCTAAATTCAAGTTGGAACAGGGGGCACCGACGTGAGTGGTGTTTGTCCCCGAAAAAGCTCTCCCCTTTTCCGTAGCCCCGTTTAAAGTTTTGTTTGGGCTCCTGTTTAGCGGGGATGCGCGTGCGCGTGGCAACCTTGACACGCCCGTGTTCCCCTGGACCAGACCTTTCCAACGCCACCCGAGTCAAGGTGCTACGACGTCCCTAAGTGGGGATGCCTGTAGATGAGCACATTTTCCCAGCTTTGAATGTAAGTTTCCAGCATCATTGAAAATGTGGCCTCAAACGTGCAGTTTTGCGCCCGAACGTGGGATTTTGTTGAGGACGGTTTCTAAATTCAAGTTAGCATAAGGGGCACACGTGTGAGTTGTTATTTTCCCAGGATTGATGGTTTCCAATTCGGTAGCTCCGTTTAAAGTTTTGTTTGGGCTCCTGTTTAGCGGGGATGCGCGTGCGCGTGGCAACCTTGACACGCCCGTGTTCCCCTGGACCAGACCTTTCCAACGCCACCCGAGTCAAGGTGCTACGACGTCCCTAAGTGGGGATGCCTGTAGATGAGCACATTTTCCCAGCTTTGAATGTAAGTTTCCAGCATCATTGAAAATGTGGCCTCAAACGTGCAGTTTTGCGCCCGAACGTGGGATTTTGTTGAGGACGGTTTCTAAATTCAAGTTAGCATAAGGGGCACACGTGTGAGTTGTTATTTTCCCAGGATTGATGGTTTCCAATTCGGTAGCTCCGTTTAAAATTTTGTTTGGGCTCCTGTTTAGCGGGGATGCGCGTGCGCGTGGCAAACTTGACACGCCCGTGTTCCCCTGGACCAGACCTTTCCAACGCCACCCGAGTTAAGGTGCTACGACGTCCCTAAGTGGAGATGCCTCTAAATGAAGCCAATTTCTCCTATTTGAATGCACTCTCCCAGCCCAGAGAGGCATGTGCCTTAAAATTCACAGTTATTCACCCGAACGTGGGATTTTGTTGAGGACGGTTTCTAAATTCAAGTTAGAATAAGGGGCACACGTGTGAGTTGTTATTTTCCCAGGATTGATGATTTCCAATTCGGTAGCTCCGTTTAAAGTTTTGTTTCGCTTCCCGTTTTCGTTGCGTAGCTCTGATTTGGCTGGGGATAGTTTTATACACTGCTTTAGAGTAAGACACATACGTGCGAGTTGTTTTCACATTGGAATTGACGATAGCCATTTCGGTGTTGACGTTTAACGTTTTCTTTCGCTTCCCGTTTCCGT
>NW_027120342.1:10000-15000 GCF_038355195.1 Osmerus mordax | reverse complement strand
TACGACGTCCCTAAGTGGAGATGCCTCTAAATGAACACCTTTTCCCAACTTTGCACGTTTCCAGCTTGAGAGGAAAAGGGGCTTAAAATTCACAGTTATTCGCCCGAACGTGGGATTTGGCTGGGGACGGTTTCTAAATTCAAGTTGGGATGGGGGGCACCGAGGTGAGTGGTGGTTGTCCCCGAAAAAGCCCTCCCCTTTTCCGTAGCCCCGTTTAAAGTTTTGTTTGGGCTCCTGTTCAGCGGGGAAGCGCGTGCGCGTGGCAAACTTGACACCCCCGTGTTCCCCTGGTCCAGACCTTTCCAACGCCGCCTGAGTCAAGGTGCTACGACGTCCCCAAGTGGGGATGCCTGTAGATGAGCACATTTTCCCAACTTTGAATGTAAGTTTCCAGTATCATTGAAAATGTGGCCTCAAACGAGCAGTTTTGCCCCCGAACGTGGGATTTGGCTGGGGACGGTTTCTATATTCAAGTTGGGATGGGGGGCACCGAGGTGAGTGGTGGTTGTCCCCGAAAAAGCCCTCCCCTTTTCCGTAGCCCCGTTTAAAGTTTTGTTTGGGCTCCTGTTCAGCGGGGATGCGCGTGCGCGTGGCAACCTTGACACGCCCGTGTTCCCCTGGACCAGACCTTTCTAACGCCGCCTGAGTTAAGGTGCTACGACGTCCCTAAGTGGAGATGCCTGTAAATGAACACCTTTTCCCAACTTTGCACGTTTCCAGCTTGAGAGGAAAAGGGGCTTAAAATTCACAGTTATTCGCCCGAACGTGGGATTTCGCTGGGGACGGTTTCTAAGTTCAAGTTGGGATGGGGGGCACCGAGGTGAGTGGTGGTTGTCCCCGAAAAAGCCCTCCCCTTTTCCGTAGCCCCGTTTAAAGTTTTGTTTGGGCTCCTGTTCAGCGGGGAAGCGCGTGCGCGTGGCAACCTTGACACGCCCGTGTTCCCCTGGACCAGACCTTTCTAACGCCGCCTGAGTTAAGGTGCTACGACGTCCCCAAGTGGGGATGCCTGTAAATGAACACCTTTTCCCAACTTTGAATGTAAGTTTCCAGTATCATTGAAAATGTGGCCTCAAACGTGCAGTTTTGCCCCCGAACGTGGGATTTGGCTGGGGACGGTTTCTAAATTCAAGTTGGGATGGGGGGCACCGAGGTGAGTGGTGGTTGTCCCCGAAAAAGCCCTCCCCTTTTCCGTAGCCCCGTTTAAAGTTTTGTTTGGGCTCCTGTTCAACGGGGATGCGCGTGCGCGTGGCAAACATGACACGCCCGTGTTCCCCTGGACCAGACCTTTCTAACGCCACCTGAGTTAAGGTGCTACGACGTCCCCAAGTGGGGATGCCTCTAAATGAAGCCAATTTCTCCTATTTGAATGCACTCTCCCAGCCCAGAGAGGCATGTGCCTTAAAATTCACAGTTATTCACCCGAACGTGGGATTTTGTTGAGGACGGTTTCTAAATTCAAGTTGGAACAGGGGGCACCGACGTGAGTGGTGTTTGTCCCCGAAAAAGCTCTCCCCTTTTCCGTAGCCCCGTTTAAAGTTTTGTTTGGGCTCCTGTTCAGCGGGGAAGCGCGTGCGCGTGGCAAACTTGACACCCCCGTGTTCCCCTGGTCCAGACCTTTCCAACGCCGCCTGAGTCAAGGTGCTACGACGTCCCCAAGTGGGGATGCCTGTAGATGAGCACATTTTCCCAACTTTGAATGTAAGTTTCCAGTATCATTGAAAATGTGGCCTCAAACGAGCAGTTTTGCCCCCGAACGTGGGATTTGGCTGGGGACGGTTTCTATATTCAAGTTGGGATGGGGGGCACCGAGGTGAGTGGTGGTTGTCCCCGAAAAAGCTCTCCCCTTTTCCGTAGCTCCGTTTAAAGTTTTGTTTTGGCTCCTGTTCAGCGGGGATGCGCGTGCGCGTGGCAACCTTGACACGCCCGTGTTCCCCTGGACCAGACCTTTCTAACGCCGCCTGAGTTAAGGTGCTACGACGTCCCTAAGTGGAGATGCCTGTAAATGAACACCTTTTCCCAACTTTGAATGTAAGTTTCCAGTATCATTGAAAATGTGGCCTCAAACGAGCAGTTTTGCCCCCGAACGTGGGATTTGGCTGGGGACTGTTTCTATATTCAAGTTGGGATGGGGGGCACCGAGGTGAGTGGTGGTTGTCCCCGAAAAAGCTCTCCCCTTTTCCGTAGCTCCGTTTAAAGTTTTGTTTTGGCTCCTGTTCAGCGGGGATGCGCGTGCGCGTGGCAAACATGACACGCCCGTGTTCCCCTGGTCCAGACCTTTCCAACGCCGCCTGAGTCAAGGTGCTACGACGTCCCCAAGTGGGGATGCCTGTAGATGAGCACATTTTCCCAACTTTGCACGTTTCCAGCTTGAGAGGAAAAGGGGCTTAAAATTCACAGTTATTCGCCCGAACGTGGGATTTCGCTGGGGACGGTTTCTAAGTTCAAGTTGGGATGGGGGGCACCGAGGTGAGTGGTGGTTGTCCCCGAAAAAGCTCTCCCCTTTTCCGTAGCTCCGTTTAAAGTTTTGTTTTGGCTCCTGTTCAACGGGGATGCGCGTGCGCGTGGCAAACATGACACGCCCGTGTTCCCCTGGACCAGACCTTTCTAACGCCACCTGAGTTAAGGTGCTACGACGTCCCCAAGTGGGGATGCCTCTAAATGAAGCCAATTTCTCCTATTTGAATGCACTCTCCCAGCCCAGAGAGGCATGTGCCTTAAAATTCACAGTTATTCACCCGAACGTGGGATTTTGTTGAGGACGGTTTCTAAATTCAAGTTGGAACAGGGGGCACCGACGTGAGTGGTGTTTGTCCCCGAAAAAGCTCTCCCCTTTTCCGTAGCCCCGTTTAAAGTTTTGTTTGGGCTCCTGTTTAGCGGGGATGCGCGTGCGCGTGGCAACCTTGACACGCCCGTGTTCCCCTGGACCAGACCTTTCCAACGCCACCCGAGTCAAGGTGCTACGACGTCCCTAAGTGGGGATGCCTGTAGATGAGCACATTTTCCCAGCTTTGAATGTAAGTTTCCAGCATCATTGAAAATGTGGCCTCAAACGTGCAGTTTTGCGCCCGAACGTGGGATTTTGTTGAGGACGGTTTCTAAATTCAAGTTAGCATAAGGGGCACACGTGTGAGTTGTTATTTTCCCAGGATTGATGGTTTCCAATTCGGTAGCTCCGTTTAAAGTTTTGTTTGGGCTCCTGTTTAGCGGGGATGCGCGTGCGCGTGGCAACCTTGACACGCCCGTGTTCCCCTGGACCAGACCTTTCCAACGCCACCCGAGTCAAGGTGCTACGACGTCCCTAAGTGGGGATGCCTGTAGATGAGCACATTTTCCCAGCTTTGAATGTAAGTTTCCAGCATCATTGAAAATGTGGCCTCAAACGTGCAGTTTTGCGCCCGAACGTGGGATTTTGTTGAGGACGGTTTCTAAATTCAAGTTAGCATAAGGGGCACACGTGTGAGTTGTTATTTTCCCAGGATTGATGGTTTCCAATTCGGTAGCTCCGTTTAAAATTTTGTTTGGGCTCCTGTTTAGCGGGGATGCGCGTGCGCGTGGCAAACTTGACACGCCCGTGTTCCCCTGGACCAGACCTTTCCAACGCCACCCGAGTTAAGGTGCTACGACGTCCCTAAGTGGAGATGCCTCTAAATGAAGCCAATTTCTCCTATTTGAATGCACTCTCCCAGCCCAGAGAGGCATGTGCCTTAAAATTCACAGTTATTCACCCGAACGTGGGATTTTGTTGAGGACGGTTTCTAAATTCAAGTTAGAATAAGGGGCACACGTGTGAGTTGTTATTTTCCCAGGATTGATGATTTCCAATTCGGTAGCTCCGTTTAAAGTTTTGTTTCGCTTCCCGTTTTCGTTGCGTAGCTCTGATTTGGCTGGGGATAGTTTTATACACTGCTTTAGAGTAAGACACATACGTGCGAGTTGTTTTCACATTGGAATTGACGATAGCCATTTCGGTGTTGACGTTTAACGTTTTCTTTCGCTTCCCGTTTCCGTTTTATCCAACCGATTTCGCTGGGGACAGTTTTGTTATTTAAGTTGGACTGAGACGCAGCGACGTGCGTTGAAATTTCCGCCCTATCTGCGACGGTTCACGGTTGTAGCTCCGATTGAAGTTTTCTTTTGCTTCCCGTTTCGCGCACGCGCACGTGCGCGTTATTAGTCCCGGTTTACCGTGTGCCCCCGGTTAATACCTTTCGAATGAGCCTATTTTGATCAAAATCCGTTGGGCGGAACCGAAAATGAGCTCGAAAAACGGTTTTCCCAGCTTCGCAGTGCATTTCCCAGCTTCTGACTTACAAGCGTAACATTGTCGCGGCCCCCAGTCCACCAGACAGCTACCATAGAGTATATAAGTCATCCTGGGAAAATGAATGGAAGTCAATGGCAGTATGACTTTACAGTGGTTTTGCCCATACTACACATATGGTGTATACATGGACCATGCACCATATGTGTCTCCCGCACACGGGTGAAAATGTATCCGCCTGAGAGGCACTCGGGGCGGGCACCCGATGGGGCATGAGACCCCCCCACCCCTGGTGGTCAAAAAAAAGTTAAAGTTTTTTTTTCCTTTCCTCCAGGCGCCTACTTGGCTCTGGGGCGCCCCAGAATCATGCCCCCCGACCCCGGCACTACCCGGGGGGCCGATGGGGGCCCTTTTTTTGAAATTTTTTTTTTCTCCATATTTGAAGCCCCGGCACAGGCTAGACCCATACCCCGACCCCGGGCACCCGCGAGCGGCCGGTAGGTGGCGTGTTTTGGGTCATTTTTTTTTTCTTGGCCGTTTTGAAGCCCCAGCGAGCCCCTGAGCCATACCCCGACCACGGCACTTCCCGGGCGGCCCCCCGTATACCGAAACGGCCGGTTGGGGGCGCTTTTTTTTTTTTTTTTTTTTTTCCATATTTGAAGCCCCGGCACAGGCTAGACCCATACCCCGACCCCGGGCACCCGCGAGCGGCCGGTAGGCGGCGCGTTTTGGGTCTTTT
>NW_027120341.1:40000-52500 GCF_038355195.1 Osmerus mordax | reverse complement strand
AAAGGGGAGGCTTTTTCGGGGACAACCACCACTCACCTCGGTCCCCCCATCCCAACTTGAATTAGAAACCGTCCCCAGCCAAATCCCACGTTCGGGGGCAAAACTGCTCGTTTGAGGCCACATTTTCAATGATACTGGAAACTTACATTCAAAGTTGGGAAAAGGTGTTCATTTACAGGCATCTCCACTTAGGGACGTCGTAGCACTTAACTCAGGCGGCGTTAGAAAGGTCTGGTCCAGGGGAACACGGGCGTGTCAAGGTTGCCACGCGCACGCGCATCCCCGCTAAACAGGAGCCCAAACAAAACTTTAAACGGGGCTACGGAAAAGGGGAGAGCTTTTTCGGGGACAAACACCACTCACGTCGGTGCCCCCTGTTCCAACTTGAATTTAGAAACCGTCCTCAACAAAATCCCACGTTCGGGTGAATAACTGTGAATTTTAAGGCACATGCCTCTCTGGGCTGGGAGAGTGCATTCAAATAGGAGAAATTGGCTTCATTTAGAGGCATCCCCACTTGGGGACGTCGTAGCACCTTAACTCAGGTGGCGTTAGAAAGGTCTGGTCCAGGGGAACACGGGCGTGTCATGTTTGCCACGCGCACGCGCATCCCCGTTGAACAGGAGCCCAAACAAAACTTTAAACGGGGCTACGGAAAAGGGGAGGGCTTTTTCGGGGACAACCACCACTCACCTCGGTGCCCCCCATCCCAACTTGAATTTAGAAACCGTCCCCAGCCAAATCCCACGTTCGGGGGCAAAACTGCACGTTTGAGGCCACATTTTCAATGATACTGGAAACTTACATTCAAAGTTGGGAAAAGGTGTTCATTTACAGGCATCCCCACTTGGGGACGTCGTAGCACCTTAACTCAGGCGGCGTTAGAAAGGTCTGGTCCAGGGGAACACGGGCGTGTCAAGGTTGCCACGCGCACGCGCTTCCCCGCTGAACAGGAGCCCAAACAAAACTTTAAACGGGGCTACGGAAAAGGGGAGGGCTTTTTCGGGGACAACCACCACTCACCTCGGTGCCCCCCGTCCCAACTTGAACTTAGAAACCGTCCCCAGCGAAATCCCACGTTCGGGCGAATAACTGTGAATTTTAAGCCCCTTTTCCTCTCAAGCTGGAAACGTGCAAAGTTGGGAAAAGGTGTTCATTTACAGGCATCTCCACTTAGGGACGTCGTAGCACCTTAACTCAGGCGGCGTTAGAAAGGTCTGGTCCAGGGGAACACGGGCGTGTCAAGGTTGCCACGCGCACGCGCATCCCCGCTGACAGGAGCCCAAACAAAACTTTAAACGGGGCTACGGAAAAGGGGAGGGCTTTTTCGGGGACAACCACCACTCACCTCGGTGCCCCCCATCCCAACTTGAATATAGAAACCGTCCCCAGCCAAATCCCACGTTCGGGGGCAAAACTGCTCGTTTGAGGCCACATTTTCAATGATACTGGAAACTTACATTCAAGTTGGGAAAATGTGCTCATCTACAGGCATCCCCACTTGGGACGTCGTAGCACCTTGACTCAGGCGGCGTTGGAAAGGTCTGGACCAGGGGAACACGGGGGTGTCAAGTTTGCCACGCGCACGCGCTTCCCCGCTGAACAGGAGCCCAAACAGAACTTTAAACGGGGCTACGGAAAAGGGGAGGGCTTTTTCGGGGACAACCACCACTCACCTCGGTGCCCCCCATCCCAACTTGAATATAGAAACCGTCCCCAGCCAAATCCCACGTTCGGGGGCAAAACTGCTCGTTTGAGGCCACATTTTCAATGATACTGGAAACTTACATTCAAAGTTGGGAAAATGTGCTCATCTACAGGCATCCCCACTTGGGGACGTCGTAGCACCTTAACTCAGGCGGCGTTAGAAAGGTCTGGTCCAGGGGAACACGGGCGTGTCAAGGTTGCCACGCGCACGCGCTTCCCCGCTGAACAGGAGCCCAAACAAAACTTTAAACGGGGCTACGGAAAAGGGGAGGGCTTTTTCGGGGACAACCACCACTCACCTCGGTGCCCCCCGTCCCAACTTGAACTTAGAAACCGTCCCCAGCGAAATCCCACGTTCGGGCGAATAACTGTGAATTTTAAGCCCCTTTTCCTCTCAAGCTGGAAACGTGCAAAGTTGGGAAAAGGTGTTCATTTACAGGCATCTCCACTTAGGGACGTCGTAGCACCTTAACTCAGGCGGCGTTAGAAAGTCTGGTCCAGGGGAACACGGGCGTGTCAAGGTTGCCACGCGCACGCGCATCCCCGCTGAACAGGAGCCCAAACAAAACTTTAAACGGGGCTACGGAAAAGGGGAGGGCTTTTTCGGGGACAACCACCACTCACCTCGGTGCCCCCCCATCCCAACTTGAATATAGAAACCGTCCCCAGCCAAATCCCACGTTCGGGGCAAAACTGCTCGTTTGAGGCCACATTTTCAATGATACTGGAAACTTACATTCAAAGTTGGGAAAATGTGCTCATCTACAGGCATCCCCACTTGGGGACGTCGTAGCACCTTGACTCAGGCGGCGTTGGAAAGGTCTGGACCAGGGGAACACGGGGGTGTCAAGTTTGCCACGCGCACGCGCTTCCCCGCTGAACAGGAGCCCAAACAGAACTTTAAACGGGGCTACGGAAAAGGGGAGGGCTTTTTCGGGGACAACCACCACTCACCTCGGTGCCCCCCATCCCAACTTGAATATAGAAACCGTCCCCAGCCAAATCCCACGTTCGGGGGCAAAACTGCTCGTTTGAGGCCACATTTTCAATGATACTGGAAACTTACATTCAAAGTTGGGAAAATGTGCTCATCTACAGGCATCCCCACTTGGGGACGTCGTAGCACCTTAACTCAGGCGGCGTTAGAAAGGTCTGGTCCAGGGGAACACGGGCGTGTCAAGGTTGCCACGCGCACGCGCTTCCCCGCTGAACAGGAGCCCAAACAAAACTTTAAACGGGGCTACGGAAAAGGGGAGGGCTTTTTCGGGGACAACCACCACTCACCTCGGTGCCCCCCGTCCCAACTTGAACTTAGAAACCGTCCCCAGCGAAATCCCACGTTCGGGCGAATAACTGTGAATTTTAAGCCCCTTTTCCTCTCAAGCTGGAAACGTGCAAAGTTGGGAAAAGGTGTTCATTTACAGGCATCTCCACTTAGGGACGTCGTAGCACCTTAACTCAGGCGGCGTTAGAAAGGTCTGGTCCAGGGGAACACGGGCGTGTCAAGGTTGCCACGCGCACGCGCATCCCCGCTGAACAGGAGCCCAAACAAAACTTTAAACGGGGCTACGGAAAAGGGGAGGGCTTTTTCGGGGACAACCACCACTCACCTCGGTGCCCCCCATCCCAACTTGAATATAGAAACCGTCCCCAGCCAAATCCCACGTTCGGGGGCAAACTGCTCGTTTGAGGCCACATTTTCAATGATACTGGAAACTTACATTCAAAGTTGGGAAAATGTGCTCATCTACAGGCATCCCCACTTGGGGACGTCGTAGCACCTTGACTCAGGCGGCGTTGGAAAGGTCTGGACCAGGGGAACACGGGGGTGTCAAGTTTGCCACGCGCACGCGCTTCCCCGCTGAACAGGAGCCCAAACAGAACTTTAAACGGGGCTACGGAAAAGGGGAGGGCTTTTTCGGGGACAACCACCACTCACCTCGGTGCCCCCCATCCCAACTTGAATATAGAAACCGTCCCCAGCCAAATCCCACGTTCGGGGGCAAAACTGCTCGTTTGAGGCCACATTTTCAATGATACTGGAAACTTACATTCAAAGTTGGGAAAATGTGCTCATCTACAGGCATCCCCACTTGGGGACGTCGTAGCACCTTAACTCAGGCGGCGTTAGAAAGGTCTGGTCCAGGGGAACACGGGCGTGTCAAGGTTGCCACGCGCACGCGCTTCCCCGCTGAACAGGAGCCCAAACAAAACTTTAAACGGGGCTACGGAAAAGGGGAGGGCTTTTTCGGGGACAACCACCACTCACCTCGGTGCCCCCCGTCCCAACTTGAACTTAGAAACCGTCCCCAGCGAAATCCCACGTTCGGGCGAATAACTGTGAATTTTAAGCCCCTTTTCCTCTCAAGCTGGAAACGTGCAAAGTTGGGAAAAGGTGTTCATTTACAGGCATCTCCACTTAGGGACGTCGTAGCACCTTAACTCAGGCGGCGTTAGAAAGGTCTGGTCCAGGGGAACACGGGCGTGTCAAGGTTGCCACGCGCACGCGCATCCCCGCTGAACAGGAGCCCAAACAAAACTTTAAACGGGGCTACGGAAAAGGGAGGGCTTTTTCGGGGACAACCACCACTCACCTCGGTGCCCCCCATCCCAACTTGAATATAGAAACCGTCCCCAGCCAAATCCCACGTTCGGGGGCAAAACTGCTCGTTTGAGGCCACATTTTCAATGATACTGGAAACTTACATTCAAAGTTGGGAAAATGTGCTCATCTACAGGCATCCCCACTTGGGGACGTCGTAGCACCTTGACTCAGGCGGCGTTGGAAAGGTCTGGACCAGGGGAACACGGGGGTGTCAAGTTTGCCACGCGCACGCGCTTCCCCGCTGAACAGGAGCCCAAACAGAACTTTAAACGGGGCTACGGAAAAGGGGAGGGCTTTTTCGGGGACAACCACCACTCACCTCGGTGCCCCCCATCCCAACTTGAATATAGAAACCGTCCCCAGCCAAATCCCACGTTCGGGGGCAAAACTGCTCGTTTGAGGCCACATTTTCAATGATACTGGAAACTTACATTCAAAGTTGGGAAAATGTGCTCATCTACAGGCATCCCCACTTGGGGACGTCGTAGCACCTTAACTCAGGCGGCGTTAGAAAGGTCTGGTCCAGGGGAACACGGGCGTGTCAAGGTTGCCACGCGCACGCGCTTCCCGCTGAACAGGAGCCCAAACAAAACTTTAAACGGGGCTACGGAAAAGGGGAGGGCTTTTTCGGGGACAACCACCACTCACCTCGGTGCCCCCCGTCCCAACTTGAACTTAGAAACCGTCCCCAGCGAAATCCCACGTTCGGGCGAATAACTGTGAATTTTAAGCCCCTTTTCCTCTCAAGCTGGAAACGTGCAAAGTTGGGAAAAGGTGTTCATTTACAGGCATCTCCACTTAGGGACGTCGTAGCACCTTAACTCAGGCGGCGTTAGAAAGGTCTGGTCCAGGGGAACACGGGCGTGTCAAGGTTGCCACGCGCACGCGCATCCCCGCTGAACAGGAGCCCAAACAAAACTTTAAACGGGGCTACGGAAAAGGGGAGGGCTTTTTCGGGGACAACCACCACTCACCTCGGTTCCCCCCATCCCAACTTGAATTTAGAAACCGTCCCCAGCCAAATCCCACGTTCGGGGGCAAAACTGCTCGTTTGAGGCCACATTTTCAATGATACTGGAAACTTACATTCAAAGTTGGGAAAAGGTGTTCATTTACAGGCATCTCCACTTAGGGACGTCGTAGCACCTTAACTCAGGCGGCGTTAGAAAGGTCTGGTCAGGGGAACACGGGCGTGTCAAGGTTGCCACGCGCACGCGCATCCCCGCTAAACAGGAGCCCAAACAAAACTTTAAACGGGGCTACGGAAAAGGGGAGAGCTTTTTCGGGGACAAACACCACTCACGTCGGTGCCCCCTGTTCCAACTTGAATTTAGAAACCGTCCTCAACAAAATCCCACGTTCGGGTGAATAACTGTGAATTTTAAGGCACATGCCTCTCTGGGCTGGGAGAGTGCATTCAAATAGGAGAAATTGGCTTCATTTAGAGGCATCCCCACTTGGGGACGTCGTAGCACCTTAACTCAGGTGGCGTTAGAAAGGTCTGGTCCAGGGGAACACGGGCGTGTCATGTTTGCCACGCGCACGCGCATCCCGTTGAACAGGAGCCCAAACAAAACTTTAAACGGGGCTACGGAAAAGGGGAGGGCTTTTTCGGGGACAACCACCACTCACCTCGGTGCCCCCCATCCCAACTTGAATTTAGAAACCGTCCCCAGCCAAATCCCACGTTCGGGGGCAAAACTGCACGTTTGAGGCCACATTTTCAATGATACTGGAAACTTACATTCAAAGTTGGGAAAATGTGCTCATCTACAGGCATCCCCACTTGGGGACGTCGTAGCACCTTAACTCAGGCGGCGTTAGAAAGGTCTGGTCCAGGGGAACACGGGCGTGTCAAGGTTGCCACGCGCACGCGCTTCCCCGCTGAACAGGAGCCCAAACAAAACTTTAAACGGGGCTACGGAAAAGGGGAGGGCTTTTTCGGGGACAACCACCACTCACCTCGGTGCCCCCCGTCCCAACTTGAACTTAGAAACCGTCCCCAGCGAAATCCACGTTCGGGCGAATAACTGTGAATTTTAAGCCCCTTTTCCTCTCAAGCTGGAAACGTGCAAAGTTGGGAAAAGGTGTTCATTTACAGGCATCTCCACTTAGGGACGTCGTAGCACCTTAACTCAGGCGGCGTTAGAAAGGTCTGGTCCAGGGGAACACGGGCGTGTCAAGGTTGCCACGCGCACGCGCATCCCCGCTGAACAGGAGCCCAAACAAAACTTTAAACGGGGCTACGGAAAAGGGGAGGGCTTTTTCGGGGACAACCACCACTCACCTCGGTGCCCCCCATCCCAACTTGAATATAGAAACCGTCCCCAGCCAAATCCCACGTTCGGGGGCAAAACTGCTCGTTGAGGCCACATTTTCAATGATACTGGAAACTTACATTCAAAGTTGGGAAAATGTGCTCATCTACAGGCATCCCCACTTGGGGACGTCGTAGCACCTTGACTCAGGCGGCGTTGGAAAGGTCTGGACCAGGGGAACACGGGGGTGTCAAGTTTGCCACGCGCACGCGCTTCCCCGCTGAACAGGAGCCCAAACAGAACTTTAAACGGGGCTACGGAAAAGGGGAGGGCTTTTTCGGGGACAACCACCACTCACCTCGGTGCCCCCCATCCCAACTTGAATATAGAAACCGTCCCCAGCCAAATCCCACGTTCGGGGGCAAAACTGCTCGTTTGAGGCCACATTTTCAATGATACTGGAAACTTACATTCAAAGTTGGGAAAATGTGCTCATCTACAGGCATCCCCACTTGGGGACGTCGTAGCACCTTGACTCAGGCGGCGTTGGAAAGGTCTGGACCAGGGGAACACGGGGGTGTCAAGTTTGCCACGCGCACGCGCTTCCCCGCTGAACAGGAGCCCAAACAGAACTTTAAACGGGGCTACGGAAAAGGGGAGGGCTTTTTCGGGGACAACCACCACTCACCTCGGTGCCCCCCATCCCAACTTGAATATAGAAACCGTCCCCAGCCAAATCCCACGTTCGGGGGCAAAACTGCTCGTTTGAGGCCACATTTTCAATGATACTGGAAACTTACATTCAAAGTTGGGAAAATGTGCTCATCTACAGGCATCCCCACTTGGGGACGTCGTAGCACCTTAACTCAGGCGGCGTTAGAAAGGTCTGGTCCAGGGGAACACGGGCGTGTCAAGGTTGCCACGCGCACGCGCTTCCCCGCTGAACAGGAGCCCAAACAAAACTTTAAACGGGGCTACGGAAAAGGGGAGGGCTTTTTCGGGGACAACCACCACTCACCTCGGTGCCCCCCGTCCCAACTTGAACTTAGAAACCGTCCCCAGCGAAATCCCACGTTCGGGCGAATAACTGTGAATTTTAAGCCCCTTTTCCTCTCAAGCTGGAAACGTGCAAAGTTGGGAAAAGGTGTTCATTTACAGGCATCTCCACTTAGGGACGTCGTAGCACCTTAACTCAGGCGGCGTTAGAAAGGTCTGGTCCAGGGGAACACGGGCGTGTCAAGGTTGCCACGCGCACGCGCATCCCCGCTGAACAGGAGCCCAAACAAAACTTTAAACGGGGCTACGGAAAAGGGGAGGGCTTTTTCGGGGACAACCACCACTCACCTCGGTTCCCCCCATCCCAACTTGAATTTAGAAACCGTCCCCAGCCAAATCCCACGTTCGGGGGCAAAACTGCTCGTTTGAGGCCACATTTTCAATGATACTGGAAACTTACATTCAAAGTTGGGAAAAGGTGTTCATTTACAGGCATCTCCACTTAGGGACGTCGTAGCACCTTAACTCAGGCGGCGTTAGAAAGGTCTGGTCCAGGGGAACACGGGCGTGTCAAGGTTGCCACGCGCACGCGCATCCCCGCTAAACAGGAGCCCAAACAAAACTTTAAACGGGGCTACGGAAAAGGGGAGAGCTTTTTCGGGGACAAACACCACTCACGTCGGTGCCCCCTGTTCCAACTTGAATTTAGAAACCGTCCTCAACAAAATCCCACGTTCGGGTGAATAACTGTGAATTTTAAGGCACATGCCTCTCTGGGCTGGGAGAGTGCATTCAAATAGGAGAAATTGGCTTCATTTAGAGGCATCCCCACTTGGGGACGTCGTAGCACCTTAACTCAGGTGGCGTTAGAAAGGTCTGGTCCAGGGGAACACGGGCGTGTCATGTTTGCCACGCGCACGCGCATCCCCGTTGAACAGGAGCCCAAACAAAACTTTAAACGGGGCTACGGAAAAGGGGAGGGCTTTTTCGGGGACAACCACCACTCACCTCGGTGCCCCCCATCCCAACTTGAATTTAGAAACCGTCCCCAGCCAAATCCCACGTTCGGGGGCAAAACTGCACGTTTGAGGCCACATTTTCAATGATACTGGAAACTTACATTCAAAGTTGGGAAAATGTGCTCATCTACAGGCATCCCCACTTGGGGACGTCGTAGCACCTTAACTCAGGCGGCGTTAGAAAGGTCTGGTCCAGGGGAACACGGGCGTGTCAAGGTTGCCACGCGCACGCGCTTCCCCGCTGAACAGGAGCCCAAACAAAACTTTAAACGGGGCTACGGAAAAGGGGAGGGCTTTTTCGGGGACAACCACCACTCACCTCGGTGCCCCCCGTCCCAACTTGAACTTAGAAACCGTCCCCAGCGAAATCCCACGTTCGGGCGAATAACTGTGAATTTTAAGCCCCTTTTCCTCTCAAGCTGGAAACGTGCAAAGTTGGGAAAAGGTGTTCATTTACAGGCATCTCCACTTAGGGACGTCGTAGCACCTTAACTCAGGCGGCGTTAGAAAGGTCTGGTCCAGGGGAACACGGGCGTGTCAAGGTTGCCACGCGCACGCGCATCCCCGCTGAACAGGAGCCCAAACAAAACTTTAAACGGGGCTACGGAAAAGGGGAGGGCTTTTTCGGGGACAACCACCACTCACCTCGGTGCCCCCCATCCCAACTTGAATATAGAAACCGTCCCCAGCCAAATCCCACGTTCGGGGGCAAAACTGCTCGTTTGAGGCCACATTTTCAATGATACTGGAAACTTACATTCAAAGTTGGGAAAATGTGCTCATCTACAGGCATCCCCACTTGGGGACGTCGTAGCACCTTGACTCAGGCGGCGTTGGAAAGGTCTGGACCAGGGGAACACGGGGGTGTCAAGTTTGCCACGCGCACGCGCTTCCCCGCTGAACAGGAGCCCAAACAGAACTTTAAACGGGGCTACGGAAAAGGGGAGGGCTTTTTCGGGGACAACCACCACTCACCTCGGTGCCCCCCATCCCAACTTGAATATAGAAACCGTCCCCAGCCAAATCCCACGTTCGGGGGCAAAACTGCTCGTTTGAGGCCACATTTTCAATGATACTGGAAACTTACATTCAAAGTTGGGAAAATGTGCTCATCTACAGGCATCCCCACTTGGGGACGTCGTAGCACCTTAACTCAGGCGGCGTTAGAAAGGTCTGGTCCAGGGGAACACGGGCGTGTCAAGGTTGCCACGCGCACGCGCTTCCCCGCTGAACAGGAGCCCAAACAAAACTTTAAACGGGGCTACGGAAAAGGGGAGGGCTTTTTCGGGGACAACCACCACTCACCTCGGTGCCCCCCGTCCCAACTTGAACTTAGAAACCGTCCCCAGCGAAATCCCACGTTCGGGCGAATAACTGTGAATTTTAAGCCCCTTTTCCTCTCAAGCTGGAAACGTGCAAAGTTGGGAAAAGGTGTTCATTTACAGGCATCTCCACTTAGGGACGTCGTAGCACCTTAACTCAGGCGGCGTTAGAAAGGTCTGGTCCAGGGGAACACGGGCGTGTCAAGGTTGCCACGCGCACGCGCATCCCCGCTGAACAGGAGCCCAAACAAAACTTTAAACGGGGCTACGGAAAAGGGGAGGGCTTTTTCGGGGACAACCACCACTCACCTCGGTGCCCCCCATCCCAACTTGAATATAGAAACCGTCCCCAGCCAAATCCCACGTTCGGGGGCAAAACTGCTCGTTTGAGGCCACATTTTCAATGATACTGGAAACTTACATTCAAAGTTGGGAAAATGTGCTCATCTACAGGCATCCCCACTTGGGGACGTCGTAGCACCTTGACTCAGGCGGCGTTGGAAAGGTCTGGACCAGGGGAACACGGGGGTGTCAAGTTTGCCACGCGCACGCGCTTCCCCGCTGAACAGGAGCCCAAACAGAACTTTAAACGGGGCTACGGAAAAGGGGAGGGCTTTTTCGGGGACAACCACCACTCACCTCGGTGCCCCCCATCCCAACTTGAATATAGAAACCGTCCCCAGCCAAATCCCACGTTCGGGGGCAAAACTGCTCGTTTGAGGCCACATTTTCAATGATACTGGAAACTTACATTCAAAGTTGGGAAAATGTGCTCATCTACAGGCATCCCCACTTGGGGACGTCGTAGCACCTTAACTCAGGCGGCGTTAGAAAGGTCTGGTCCAGGGGAACACGGGCGTGTCAAGGTTGCCACGCGCACGCGCTTCCCCGCTGAACAGGAGCCCAAACAAAACTTTAAACGGGGCTACGGAAAAGGGGAGGGCTTTTTCGGGGACAACCACCACTCACCTCGGTGCCCCCCGTCCCAACTTGAACTTAGAAACCGTCCCCAGCGAAATCCCACGTTCGGGCGAATAACTGTGAATTTTAAGCCCCTTTTCCTCTCAAGCTGGAAACGTGCAAAGTTGGGAAAAGGTGTTCATTTACAGGCATCTCCACTTAGGGACGTCGTAGCACCTTAACTCAGGCGGCGTTAGAAAGGTCTGGTCCAGGGGAACACGGGCGTGTCAAGGTTGCCACGCGCACGCGCATCCCCGCTGAACAGGAGCCCAAACAAAACTTTAAACGGGGCTACGGAAAAGGGGAGGGCTTTTTCGGGGACAACCACCACTCACCTCGGTGCCCCCCATCCCAACTTGAATATAGAAACCGTCCCCAGCCAAATCCCACGTTCGGGGGCAAAACTGCTCGTTTGAGGCCACATTTTCAATGATACTGGAAACTTACATTCAAAGTTGGGAAAATGTGCTCATCTACAGGCATCCCCACTTGGGGACGTCGTAGCACCTTGACTCAGGCGGCGTTGGAAAGGTCTGGACCAGGGGAACACGGGGGTGTCAAGTTTGCCACGCGCACGCGCTTCCCCGCTGAACAGGAGCCCAAACAGAACTTTAAACGGGGCTACGGAAAAGGGGAGGGCTTTTTCGGGGACAACCACCACTCACCTCGGTGCCCCCCATCCCAACTTGAATATAGAAACCGTCCCCAGCCAAATCCCACGTTCGGGGGCAAAACTGCTCGTTTGAGGCCACATTTTCAATGATACTGGAAACTTACATTCAAAGTTGGGAAAATGTGCTCATCTACAGGCATCCCCACTTGGGGACGTCGTAGCACCTTGACTCAGGCGGCGTTGGAAAGGTCTGGACCAGGGGAACACGGGGGTGTCAAGTTTGCCACGCGCACGCGCTTCCCCGCTGAACAGGAGCCCAAACAAAACTTTAAACGGGGCTACGGAAAAGGGGAGAGCTTTTTCGGGGACAACCACCACTCACCTCGGTGCCCCCCATCCCAACTTGAATATAGAAACCGTCCCCAGCCAAATCCCACGTTCGGGCGAATAACTGTGAATTTTAAGCCCCTTTTCCTCTCAAGCTGGAAACGTGCAAAGTTGGGAAAAGGTGTTCATTTAGAGGCATCTCCACTTAGGGACGTCGTAGCACCTTAACTCAGGCGGCGTTGGAAAGGTCTGGTCCAGGGGAACACGGGGGTGTCAAGGTTGCCACGCGCACGCGCTTCCCCGCTGAACAGGAGCCCAAACAAAACTTTAAACGGGGCTACGGAAAAGGGGAGGGCTTTTTCGGGGACAACCACCACTCACCTCGGTGCCCCCCGTCCCAACTTGAACTTAGAAACCGTCCCCAGCGAAATCCCACGTTCGGGCGAATAACTGTGAATTTTAAGCCCCTTTTTCTCTCAAGCTGGAAACGTGCAAAGTTGGGAAAAGGTGTTCATTTAGAGGCATCTCCACTTAGGGACGTCGTAGCACCTTAACTCAGGCGGCGTTGGAAAGGTCTGGTCCAGGGGAACACGGGGGTGTCAAGGTTGCCACGCGCACGCGCATCTCCGCGACGCTGCGAGCGAAACAAATTTTCAAACGCGCACACCGAAATGGGGACACTTTTTTCGGGGA
>NW_027120341.1:20000-30000 GCF_038355195.1 Osmerus mordax | reverse complement strand
CAATTCCAATGTGAAAACAACTCGCACGTATGTGTCTTACTCTAAAGCAGTGTATAAAACTATCCCCAGCCAAATCAGAGCTACGCAACGAAAACGGGAAGCGAAACAAAACTTTAAACGGAGCTACCGAATTGGAAATCATCAATCCTGGGAAAATAACAACTCACACGTGTGCCCCTTATTCTAACTTGAATTTAGAAACCGTCCTCAACAAAATCCCACGTTCGGGTGAATAACTGTGAATTTTAAGGCACATGCCTCTCTGGGCTGGGAGAGTGCATTCAAATAGGAGAAATTGGCTTCATTTAGAGGCATCTCCACTTAGGGACGTCGTAGCACCTTAACTCGGGTGGCGTTGGAAAGGTCTGGTCCAGGGGAACACGGGCGTGTCAAGTTTGCCACGCGCACGCGCATCCCCGCTAAACAGGGGCCAAAACAAAACTTTAAACGGAGCTACCGAATTGGAAACCATCAATCCTGGGAAAATAACAACTCACACGTGTGCCCCTTATGCTAACTTGAATTTAGAAACCGTCCTCAACAAAATCCCACGTTCGGGCGCAAAACTGCACGTTTGAGGCCACATTTTCAATGATGCTGGAAACTTACATTCAAAGCTGGGAAAATGTGCTCATCTACAGGCATCCCCACTTAGGGACGTCGTAGCACCTTGACTCGGGTGGCGTTGGAAAGGTCTGGTCCAGGGGAACACGGGCGTGTCAAGGTTGCCACGCGCACGCGCATCCCCGCTGAACAGGAGCCCAAACAAAACTTTAAACGGGGCTACGGAAAAGGGGAGGGCTTTTTCGGGGACAACCACCACTCACCTCGGTTCCCCCCATCCCAACTTGAATTTAGAAACCGTCCCCAGCCAAATCCCACGTTCGGGGGCAAAACTGCTCGTTTGAGGCCACATTTTCAATGATACTGGAAACTTACATTCAAAGTTGGGAAAAGGTGTTCATTTACAGGCATCTCCACTTAGGGACGTCGTAGCACCTTAACTCAGGCGGCGTTAGAAAGGTCTGGTCCAGGGGAACACGGGCGTGTCAAGGTTGCCACGCGCACGCGCATCCCCGCTAAACAGGAGCCCAAACAAAACTTTAAACGGGGCTACGGAAAAGGGGAGAGCTTTTTCGGGGACAAACACCACTCACGTCGGTGCCCCCTGTTCCAACTTGAATTTAGAAACCGTCCTCAACAAAATCCCACGTTCGGGTGAATAACTGTGAATTTTAAGGCACATGCCTCTCTGGGCTGGGAGAGTGCATTCAAATAGGAGAAATTGGCTTCATTTAGAGGCATCCCCACTTGGGGACGTCGTAGCACCTTAACTCAGGTGGCGTTAGAAAGGTCTGGTCCAGGGGAACACGGGCGTGTCATGTTTGCCACGCGCACGCGCATCCCCGTTGAACAGGAGCCCAAACAAAACTTTAAACGGGGCTACGGAAAAGGGGAGGGCTTTTTCGGGGACAACCACCACTCACCTCGGTGCCCCCCATCCCAACTTGAATTTAGAAACCGTCCCCAGCCAAATCCCACGTTCGGGGGCAAAACTGCACGTTTGAGGCCACATTTTCAATGATACTGGAAACTTACATTCAAAGTTGGGAAAAGGTGTTCATTTACAGGCATCCCCACTTGGGGACGTCGTAGCACCTTAACTCAGGCGGCGTTAGAAAGGTCTGGTCCAGGGGAACACGGGCGTGTCAAGGTTGCCACGCGCACGCGCTTCCCCGCTGAACAGGAGCCCAAACAAAACTTTAAACGGGGCTACGGAAAAGGGGAGGGCTTTTTCGGGGACAACCACCACTCACCTCGGTGCCCCCCGTCCCAACTTGAACTTAGAAACCGTCCCCAGCGAAATCCCACGTTCGGGCGAATAACTGTGAATTTTAAGCCCCTTTTCCTCTCAAGCTGGAAACGTGCAAAGTTGGGAAAAGGTGTTCATTTACAGGCATCTCCACTTAGGGACGTCGTAGCACCTTAACTCAGGCGGCGTTAGAAAGGTCTGGTCCAGGGGAACACGGGCGTGTCAAGGTTGCCACGCGCACGCGCATCCCCGCTGAACAGGAGCCCAAACAAAACTTTAAACGGGGCTACGGAAAAGGGGAGGGCTTTTTCGGGGACAACCACCACTCACCTCGGTGCCCCCCATCCCAACTTGAATATAGAAACCGTCCCCAGCCAAATCCCACGTTCGGGGGCAAAACTGCTCGTTTGAGGCCACATTTTCAATGATACTGGAAACTTACATTCAAAGTTGGGAAAATGTGCTCATCTACAGGCATCCCCACTTGGGGACGTCGTAGCACCTTGACTCAGGCGGCGTTGGAAAGGTCTGGACCAGGGGAACACGGGGGTGTCAAGTTTGCCACGCGCACGCGCTTCCCCGCTGAACAGGAGCCCAAACAGAACTTTAAACGGGGCTACGGAAAAGGGGAGGGCTTTTTCGGGGACAACCACCACTCACCTCGGTGCCCCCCATCCCAACTTGAATATAGAAACCGTCCCCAGCCAAATCCCACGTTCGGGGGCAAAACTGCTCGTTTGAGGCCACATTTTCAATGATACTGGAAACTTACATTCAAAGTTGGGAAAATGTGCTCATCTACAGGCATCCCCACTTGGGGACGTCGTAGCACCTTAACTCAGGCGGCGTTAGAAAGGTCTGGTCCAGGGGAACACGGGCGTGTCAAGGTTGCCACGCGCACGCGCTTCCCCGCTGAACAGGAGCCCAAACAAAACTTTAAACGGGGCTACGGAAAAGGGGAGGGCTTTTTCGGGGACAACCACCACTCACCTCGGTGCCCCCCGTCCCAACTTGAACTTAGAAACCGTCCCCAGCGAAATCCCACGTTCGGGCGAATAACTGTGAATTTTAAGCCCCTTTTCCTCTCAAGCTGGAAACGTGCAAAGTTGGGAAAAGGTGTTCATTTACAGGCATCTCCACTTAGGGACGTCGTAGCACCTTAACTCAGGCGGCGTTAGAAAGGTCTGGTCCAGGGGAACACGGGCGTGTCAAGGTTGCCACGCGCACGCGCATCCCCGCTGAACAGGAGCCCAAACAAAACTTTAAACGGGGCTACGGAAAAGGGGAGGGCTTTTTCGGGGACAACCACCACTCACCTCGGTGCCCCCCATCCCAACTTGAATATAGAAACCGTCCCCAGCCAAATCCCACGTTCGGGGGCAAAACTGCTCGTTTGAGGCCACATTTTCAATGATACTGGAAACTTACATTCAAAGTTGGGAAAATGTGCTCATCTACAGGCATCCCCACTTGGGGACGTCGTAGCACCTTGACTCAGGCGGCGTTGGAAAGGTCTGGACCAGGGGAACACGGGGGTGTCAAGTTTGCCACGCGCACGCGCTTCCCCGCTGAACAGGAGCCCAAACAGAACTTTAAACGGGGCTACGGAAAAGGGGAGGGCTTTTTCGGGGACAACCACCACTCACCTCGGTGCCCCCCATCCCAACTTGAATATAGAAACCGTCCCCAGCCAAATCCCACGTTCGGGGGCAAAACTGCTCGTTTGAGGCCACATTTTCAATGATACTGGAAACTTACATTCAAAGTTGGGAAAATGTGCTCATCTACAGGCATCCCCACTTGGGGACGTCGTAGCACCTTAACTCAGGCGGCGTTAGAAAGGTCTGGTCCAGGGGAACACGGGCGTGTCAAGGTTGCCACGCGCACGCGCTTCCCCGCTGAACAGGAGCCCAAACAAAACTTTAAACGGGGCTACGGAAAAGGGGAGGGCTTTTTCGGGGACAACCACCACTCACCTCGGTGCCCCCCGTCCCAACTTGAACTTAGAAACCGTCCCCAGCGAAATCCCACGTTCGGGCGAATAACTGTGAATTTTAAGCCCCTTTTCCTCTCAAGCTGGAAACGTGCAAAGTTGGGAAAAGGTGTTCATTTACAGGCATCTCCACTTAGGGACGTCGTAGCACCTTAACTCAGGCGGCGTTAGAAAGGTCTGGTCCAGGGGAACACGGGCGTGTCAAGGTTGCCACGCGCACGCGCATCCCCGCTGAACAGGAGCCCAAACAAAACTTTAAACGGGGCTACGGAAAAGGGGAGGGCTTTTTCGGGGACAACCACCACTCACCTCGGTGCCCCCCATCCCAACTTGAATATAGAAACCGTCCCCAGCCAAATCCCACGTTCGGGGGCAAAACTGCTCGTTTGAGGCCACATTTTCAATGATACTGGAAACTTACATTCAAAGTTGGGAAAATGTGCTCATCTACAGGCATCCCCACTTGGGGACGTCGTAGCACCTTGACTCAGGCGGCGTTGGAAAGGTCTGGACCAGGGGAACACGGGGGTGTCAAGTTTGCCACGCGCACGCGCTTCCCCGCTGAACAGGAGCCCAAACAGAACTTTAAACGGGGCTACGGAAAAGGGGAGGGCTTTTTCGGGGACAACCACCACTCACCTCGGTGCCCCCCATCCCAACTTGAATATAGAAACCGTCCCCAGCCAAATCCCACGTTCGGGGGCAAAACTGCTCGTTTGAGGCCACATTTTCAATGATACTGGAAACTTACATTCAAAGTTGGGAAAATGTGCTCATCTACAGGCATCCCCACTTGGGGACGTCGTAGCACCTTAACTCAGGCGGCGTTAGAAAGGTCTGGTCCAGGGGAACACGGGCGTGTCAAGGTTGCCACGCGCACGCGCTTCCCCGCTGAACAGGAGCCCAAACAAAACTTTAAACGGGGCTACGGAAAAGGGGAGGGCTTTTTCGGGGACAACCACCACTCACCTCGGTGCCCCCCGTCCCAACTTGAACTTAGAAACCGTCCCCAGCGAAATCCCACGTTCGGGCGAATAACTGTGAATTTTAAGCCCCTTTTCCTCTCAAGCTGGAAACGTGCAAAGTTGGGAAAAGGTGTTCATTTACAGGCATCTCCACTTAGGGACGTCGTAGCACCTTAACTCAGGCGGCGTTAGAAAGGTCTGGTCCAGGGGAACACGGGCGTGTCAAGGTTGCCACGCGCACGCGCATCCCCGCTGAACAGGAGCCCAAACAAAACTTTAAACGGGGCTACGGAAAAGGGGAGGGCTTTTTCGGGGACAACCACCACTCACCTCGGTGCCCCCCATCCCAACTTGAATATAGAAACCGTCCCCAGCCAAATCCCACGTTCGGGGGCAAAACTGCTCGTTTGAGGCCACATTTTCAATGATACTGGAAACTTACATTCAAAGTTGGGAAAATGTGCTCATCTACAGGCATCCCCACTTGGGGACGTCGTAGCACCTTGACTCAGGCGGCGTTGGAAAGGTCTGGACCAGGGGAACACGGGGGTGTCAAGTTTGCCACGCGCACGCGCTTCCCCGCTGAACAGGAGCCCAAACAGAACTTTAAACGGGGCTACGGAAAAGGGGAGGGCTTTTTCGGGGACAACCACCACTCACCTCGGTGCCCCCCATCCCAACTTGAATATAGAAACCGTCCCCAGCCAAATCCCACGTTCGGGGGCAAAACTGCTCGTTTGAGGCCACATTTTCAATGATACTGGAAACTTACATTCAAAGTTGGGAAAATGTGCTCATCTACAGGCATCCCCACTTGGGGACGTCGTAGCACCTTAACTCAGGCGGCGTTAGAAAGGTCTGGTCCAGGGGAACACGGGCGTGTCAAGGTTGCCACGCGCACGCGCTTCCCCGCTGAACAGGAGCCCAAACAAAACTTTAAACGGGGCTACGGAAAAGGGGAGGGCTTTTTCGGGGACAACCACCACTCACCTCGGTGCCCCCCGTCCCAACTTGAACTTAGAAACCGTCCCCAGCGAAATCCCACGTTCGGGCGAATAACTGTGAATTTTAAGCCCCTTTTCCTCTCAAGCTGGAAACGTGCAAAGTTGGGAAAAGGTGTTCATTTACAGGCATCTCCACTTAGGGACGTCGTAGCACCTTAACTCAGGCGGCGTTAGAAAGGTCTGGTCCAGGGGAACACGGGCGTGTCAAGGTTGCCACGCGCACGCGCATCCCCGCTGAACAGGAGCCCAAACAAAACTTTAAACGGGGCTACGGAAAAGGGGAGGGCTTTTTCGGGGACAACCACCACTCACCTCGGTTCCCCCCATCCCAACTTGAATTTAGAAACCGTCCCCAGCCAAATCCCACGTTCGGGGGCAAAACTGCTCGTTTGAGGCCACATTTTCAATGATACTGGAAACTTACATTCAAAGTTGGGAAAAGGTGTTCATTTACAGGCATCTCCACTTAGGGACGTCGTAGCACCTTAACTCAGGCGGCGTTAGAAAGGTCTGGTCCAGGGGAACACGGGCGTGTCAAGGTTGCCACGCGCACGCGCATCCCCGCTAAACAGGAGCCCAAACAAAACTTTAAACGGGGCTACGGAAAAGGGGAGAGCTTTTTCGGGGACAAACACCACTCACGTCGGTGCCCCCTGTTCCAACTTGAATTTAGAAACCGTCCTCAACAAAATCCCACGTTCGGGTGAATAACTGTGAATTTTAAGGCACATGCCTCTCTGGGCTGGGAGAGTGCATTCAAATAGGAGAAATTGGCTTCATTTAGAGGCATCCCCACTTGGGGACGTCGTAGCACCTTAACTCAGGTGGCGTTAGAAAGGTCTGGTCCAGGGGAACACGGGCGTGTCATGTTTGCCACGCGCACGCGCATCCCCGTTGAACAGGAGCCCAAACAAAACTTTAAACGGGGCTACGGAAAAGGGGAGGGCTTTTTCGGGGACAACCACCACTCACCTCGGTGCCCCCCATCCCAACTTGAATTTAGAAACCGTCCCCAGCCAAATCCCACGTTCGGGGGCAAAACTGCACGTTTGAGGCCACATTTTCAATGATACTGGAAACTTACATTCAAAGTTGGGAAAATGTGCTCATCTACAGGCATCCCCACTTGGGGACGTCGTAGCACCTTAACTCAGGCGGCGTTAGAAAGGTCTGGTCCAGGGGAACACGGGCGTGTCAAGGTTGCCACGCGCACGCGCTTCCCCGCTGAACAGGAGCCCAAACAAAACTTTAAACGGGGCTACGGAAAAGGGGAGGGCTTTTTCGGGGACAACCACCACTCACCTCGGTGCCCCCCGTCCCAACTTGAACTTAGAAACCGTCCCCAGCGAAATCCCACGTTCGGGCGAATAACTGTGAATTTTAAGCCCCTTTTCCTCTCAAGCTGGAAACGTGCAAAGTTGGGAAAAGGTGTTCATTTACAGGCATCTCCACTTAGGGACGTCGTAGCACCTTAACTCAGGCGGCGTTAGAAAGGTCTGGTCCAGGGGAACACGGGCGTGTCAAGGTTGCCACGCGCACGCGCATCCCCGCTGAACAGGAGCCCAAACAAAACTTTAAACGGGGCTACGGAAAAGGGGAGGGCTTTTTCGGGGACAACCACCACTCACCTCGGTGCCCCCCATCCCAACTTGAATATAGAAACCGTCCCCAGCCAAATCCCACGTTCGGGGGCAAAACTGCTCGTTTGAGGCCACATTTTCAATGATACTGGAAACTTACATTCAAAGTTGGGAAAATGTGCTCATCTACAGGCATCCCCACTTGGGGACGTCGTAGCACCTTGACTCAGGCGGCGTTGGAAAGGTCTGGACCAGGGGAACACGGGGGTGTCAAGTTTGCCACGCGCACGCGCTTCCCCGCTGAACAGGAGCCCAAACAGAACTTTAAACGGGGCTACGGAAAAGGGGAGGGCTTTTTCGGGGACAACCACCACTCACCTCGGTGCCCCCCATCCCAACTTGAATATAGAAACCGTCCCCAGCCAAATCCCACGTTCGGGGGCAAAACTGCTCGTTTGAGGCCACATTTTCAATGATACTGGAAACTTACATTCAAAGTTGGGAAAATGTGCTCATCTACAGGCATCCCCACTTGGGGACGTCGTAGCACCTTGACTCAGGCGGCGTTGGAAAGGTCTGGACCAGGGGAACACGGGGGTGTCAAGTTTGCCACGCGCACGCGCTTCCCCGCTGAACAGGAGCCCAAACAGAACTTTAAACGGGGCTACGGAAAAGGGGAGGGCTTTTTCGGGGACAACCACCACTCACCTCGGTGCCCCCCATCCCAACTTGAATATAGAAACCGTCCCCAGCCAAATCCCACGTTCGGGGGCAAAACTGCTCGTTTGAGGCCACATTTTCAATGATACTGGAAACTTACATTCAAAGTTGGGAAAATGTGCTCATCTACAGGCATCCCCACTTGGGGACGTCGTAGCACCTTAACTCAGGCGGCGTTAGAAAGGTCTGGTCCAGGGGAACACGGGCGTGTCAAGGTTGCCACGCGCACGCGCTTCCCCGCTGAACAGGAGCCCAAACAAAACTTTAAACGGGGCTACGGAAAAGGGGAGGGCTTTTTCGGGGACAACCACCACTCACCTCGGTGCCCCCCGTCCCAACTTGAACTTAGAAACCGTCCCCAGCGAAATCCCACGTTCGGGCGAATAACTGTGAATTTTAAGCCCCTTTTCCTCTCAAGCTGGAAACGTGCAAAGTTGGGAAAAGGTGTTCATTTACAGGCATCTCCACTTAGGGACGTCGTAGCACCTTAACTCAGGCGGCGTTAGAAAGGTCTGGTCCAGGGGAACACGGGCGTGTCAAGGTTGCCACGCGCACGCGCATCCCCGCTGAACAGGAGCCCAAACAAAACTTTAAACGGGGCTACGGAAAAGGGGAGGGCTTTTTCGGGGACAACCACCACTCACCTCGGTGCCCCCCATCCCAACTTGAATATAGAAACCGTCCCCAGCCAAATCCCACGTTCGGGGGCAAAACTGCTCGTTTGAGGCCACATTTTCAATGATACTGGAAACTTACATTCAAAGTTGGGAAAATGTGCTCATCTACAGGCATCCCCACTTGGGGACGTCGTAGCACCTTGACTCAGGCGGCGTTGGAAAGGTCTGGACCAGGGGAACACGGGGGTGTCAAGTTTGCCACGCGCACGCGCTTCCCCGCTGAACAGGAGCCCAAACAGAACTTTAAACGGGGCTACGGAAAAGGGGAGGGCTTTTTCGGGGACAACCACCACTCACCTCGGTGCCCCCCATCCCAACTTGAATATAGAAACCGTCCCCAGCCAAATCCCACGTTCGGGGGCAAAACTGCTCGTTTGAGGCCACATTTTCAATGATACTGGAAACTTACATTCAAAGTTGGGAAAATGTGCTCATCTACAGGCATCCCCACTTGGGGACGTCGTAGCACCTTGACTCAGGCGGCGTTGGAAAGGTCTGGACCAGGGGAACACGGGGGTGTCAAGTTTGCCACGCGCACGCGCTTCCCCGCTGAACAGGAGCCCAAACAAAACTTTAAACGGGGCTACGGAAAAGGGGAGAGCTTTTTCGGGGACAACCACCACTCACCTCGGTGCCCCCCATCCCAACTTGAATATAGAAACCGTCCCCAGCCAAATCCCACGTTCGGGCGAATAACTGTGAATTTTAAGCCCCTTTTCCTCTCAAGCTGGAAACGTGCAAAGTTGGGAAAAGGTGTTCATTTAGAGGCATCTCCACTTAGGGACGTCGTAGCACCTTAACTCAGGCGGCGTTGGAAAGGTCTGGTCCAGGGGAACACGGGGGTGTCAAGGTTGCCACGCGCACGCGCTTCCCCGCTGAACAGGAGCCCAAACAAAACTTTAAACGGGGCTACGGAAAAGGGGAGGGCTTTTTCGGGGACAACCACCACTCACCTCGGTGCCCCCCGTCCCAACTTGAACTTAGAAACCGTCCCCAGCGAAATCCCACGTTCGGGCGAATAACTGTGAATTTTAAGCCCCTTTTTCTCTCAAGCTGGAAACGTGCAAAGTTGGGAAAAGGTGTTCATTTAGAGGCATCTCCACTTAGGGACGTCGTAGCACCTTAACTCAGGCGGCGTTGGAAAGGTCTGGTCCAGGGGAACACGGGGGTGTCAAGGTTGCCACGCGCACGCGCATCTCCGCGACGCTGCGAGCGAAACAAATTTTCAAACGCGCACACCGAAATGGG
>NW_027120341.1:5000-10000 GCF_038355195.1 Osmerus mordax | reverse complement strand
GAAATGGCTATCGTCAATTCCAATGTGAAAACAACTCGCACGTATGTGTCTTACTCTAAAGCAGTGTATAAAACTATCCCCAGCCAAATCAGAGCTACGCAACGAAAACGGGAAGCGAAACAAAACTTTAAACGGAGCTACCGAATTGGAAATCATCAATCCTGGGAAAATAACAACTCACACGTGTGCCCCTTATTCTAACTTGAATTTAGAAACCGTCCTCAACAAAATCCCACGTTCGGGTGAATAACTGTGAATTTTAAGGCACATGCCTCTCTGGGCTGGGAGAGTGCATTCAAATAGGAGAAATTGGCTTCATTTAGAGGCATCTCCACTTAGGGACGTCGTAGCACCTTAACTCGGGTGGCGTTGGAAAGGTCTGGTCCAGGGGAACACGGGCGTGTCAAGTTTGCCACGCGCACGCGCATCCCCGCTAAACAGGGGCCAAAACAAAACTTTAAACGGAGCTACCGAATTGGAAACCATCAATCCTGGGAAAATAACAACTCACACGTGTGCCCCTTATGCTAACTTGAATTTAGAAACCGTCCTCAACAAAATCCCACGTTCGGGCGCAAAACTGCACGTTTGAGGCCACATTTTCAATGATGCTGGAAACTTACATTCAAAGCTGGGAAAATGTGCTCATCTACAGGCATCCCCACTTAGGGACGTCGTAGCACCTTGACTCGGGTGGCGTTGGAAAGGTCTGGTCCAGGGGAACACGGGCGTGTCAAGGTTGCCACGCGCACGCGCATCCCCGCTAAACAGGAGCCCAAACAAAACTTTAAACGGAGCTACCGAATTGGAAACCATCAATCCTGGGAAAATAACAACTCACACGTGTGCCCCTTATGCTAACTTGAATTTAGAAACCGTCCTCAACAAAATCCCACGTTCGGGCGCAAAACTGCACGTTTGAGGCCACATTTTCAATGATGCTGGAAACTTACATTCAAAGCTGGGAAAATGTGCTCATCTACAGGCATCCCCATTTAGGGACGTCGTAGCACCTTGACTCGGGTGGCGTTAGAAAGGTCTGGTCCAGGGGAACACGGGCGTGTCAAGGTTGCCACGCGCACGCGCATCCCCGCTGAACAGGAGCCCAAACAAAACTTTAAACGGGGCTACGGAAAAGGGGAGGGCTTTTCGGGGACAACCACCACTCACCTCGGTTCCCCCCCATCCCAACTTGAATTTAGAAAACCGTCCCCAGCCAAATCCCACGTTCGGGGGCAAAACTGCTCGTTTGAGGCCACATTTTCAATGATACTGGAAACTTACATTCAAAGTTGGGAAAAGGTGTTCATTTACAGGCATCTCCACTTAGGGACGTCGTAGCACCTTAACTCAGGCGGCGTTAGAAAGGTCTGGTCCAGGGGAACACGGGCGTGTCAAGGTTGCCACGCGCACGCGCATCCCCGCTAAACAGGAGCCCAAACAAAACTTTAAACGGGGGCTACGGAAAAGGGGAGAGCTTTTTCGGGGACAAACACCACTCACGTCGGTGCCCCCTGTTCCAACTTGAATTTAGAAACCGTCCTCAACAAAATCCCACGTTCGGGTGAATAACTGTGAATTTTAAGGCACATGCCTCTCTGGGCTGGGAGAGTGCATTCAAATAGGAGAAATTGCTTCATTTAGAGGCATCCCCACTTGGGGACGTCGTAGCACCTTAACTCAGGTGGCGTTAGAAAGGTCTGGTCCAGGGGAACACGGGCGTGTCATGTTTGCCACGCGCACGCGCATCCCCGTTGAACAGGAGCCCAAACAAAACTTTAAACGGGCTACGGAAAAGGGGAGGGCTTTTTCGGGACAACCACCACTCACCTCGGTGCCCCCCCATCCCAACTTGAATTTAGAAACCGTCCCCAGCCAAATCCCACGTTCGGGGGCAAAACTGCACGTTTGAGGCCACATTTTCAATGATACTGGAAACTTACATTCAAAGTTGGGAAAAGGTGTTCATTTACAGGCATCCCACTTGGGGACGTCGTAGCACCTTAACTCAGGCGGCGTTAGAAAGGTCTGGTCCAGGGGAACACGGGCGTGTCAAGGTTGCCACGCGCACGCGCTTCCCCGCTGAACAGGAGCCCAAACAAAACTTTAAACGGGGCTACGGAAAAGGGGAGGGCTTTTTCGGGACAACCACCACTCACCTCGGTGCCCCCCGTCCCAACTTGAACTTAGAAACCGTCCCCAGCGAAATCCCACGTTCGGGCGAATAACTGTGAATTTTAAGCCCCTTTTCCTCTCAAGCTGGAAACGTGCAAAGTTGGGAAAAGGTGTTCATTTACAGGCATCTCCACTTAGGGACGTCGTAGCACCTTAACTCAGGCGGCGTTAGAAAGGTCTGGTCCAGGGGAACACGGGCGTGTCAAGGTTGCCACGCGCACGCGCATCCCCGCTGAACAGGAGCCCAAACAAAACTTTAAACGGGGCTACGGAAAAGGGGAGGGCTTTTTCGGGGACAACCACCACTCACCTCGGTGCCCCCCATCCCAACTTGAATATAGAAACCGTCCCCAGCCAAATCCCACGTTCGGGGGCAAAACTGCTCGTTTGAGGCCACATTTTCAATGATACTGGAAACTTACATTCAAAGTTGGGAAAATGTGCTCATCTACAGGCATCCCCACTTGGGGACGTCGTAGCACCTTGACTCAGGCGGCGTTGGAAAGGTCTGGACCAGGGGAACACGGGGGTGTCAAGTTTGCCACGCGCACGCGCTTCCCCGCTGAACAGGAGCCCAAACAGAACTTTAAACGGGGCTACGGAAAAGGGAGGGCTTTTTCGGGGACAACCACCACTCACCTCGGTGCCCCCCATCCCAACTTGAATATAGAAACCGTCCCCCAGCCAAATCCCACGTTCGGGGGCAAAACTGCTCGTTTGAGGCCACATTTTCAATGATACTGGAAACTTACATTCAAAGTTGGGAAAATGTGCTCATCTACAGGCATCCCCACTTGGGACGTCGTAGCACCTTAACTCAGGCGGCGTTAGAAAGGTCTGGTCCAGGGGAACACGGGCGTGTCAAGGTTGCCACGCGCACGCGCTTCCCCGCTGAACAGGAGCCCAAACAAAACTTTAAACGGGGCTACGGAAAAGGGGAGGCTTTTTCGGGGACAACCACCACTCACCTCGGTGCCCCCCGTCCCAACTTGAACTTAGAAACCGTCCCCAGCGAAATCCCCACGTTCGGGCGAATAACTGTGAATTTAAGCCCCTTTTCCTCTCAAGCTGGAAACGTGCAAAGTTGGGAAAAGGTGTTCATTTACAGGCATCTCCACTTAGGGACGTCGTAGCACCTTAACTCAGGCGGCGTTAGAAAGGTCTGGTCCAGGGGAACACGGGCGTGTCAAGGTTGCCACGCGCACGCGCATCCCCGCTGAACAGGAGCCCAAACAAAAACTTTAAACGGGGGCTACGGAAAAGGGGAGGGCTTTTTCGGGGACAACCACCACTCACCTCGGTGCCCCCCATCCCAACTTGAATATAGAAACCGTCCCCAGCCAAATCCCACGTTCGGGGCAAAACTGCTCGTTTGAGGCCACATTTCAATGATACTGGAAACTTACATTCAAAGTTGGGAAAATGTGCTCATCTACAGGCATCCCCACTTGGGGACGTCGTAGCACCTTGACTCAGGCGGCGTTGGAAAGGTCTGGACCAGGGGAACACGGGGGTGTCAAGTTTGCCACGCGCACGCGCTTCCCCGCTGAACAGGAGCCCAAACAGAACTTTAAACGGGGCTACGGAAAAGGGGAGGGCTTTTTCGGGGACAACCACCACTCACCTCGGTGCCCCCCATCCCAACTTGAATATAGAAACCGTCCCCAGCCAAATCCCACGTTCGGGGGCAAAACTGCTCGTTTGAGGCCACATTTTCAATGATACTGGAAACTTACATTCAAAGTTGGGAAAATGTGCTCATCTACAGGCATCCCCACTTGGGGACGTCGTAGCACCTTGACTCAGGCGGCGTTGGAAAGGTCTGGACCAGGGGAACACGGGGGTGTCAAGTTTGCCACGCGCACGCGCTTCCCCGCTGAAACAGGAGCCCAAACAAAACTTTAAACGGGGCTACGGAAAAGGGGAGAGCTTTTTCGGGGACAACCACCACTCACCTCGGTGCCCCCCATCCCAACTTGAATATAGAAACCGTCCCCAGCCAATCCCACGTTCGGGCGAATAACTGTGAATTTTAAGCCCCTTTTCCTCTCAAGCTGGAAACGTGCAAAGTTGGAAAAGGTGTTCATTTAGAGGCATCTCCACTTAGGGACGTCGTAGCACCTTAACTCAGGCGGCGTTGGAAAGGTCTGGTCCAGGGGAACACGGGGGTGTCAAGGTTGCCACGCGCACGCGCTTCCCCGCTGAACAGGAGCCCAAACAAAACTTTAAACGGGGCTACGGAAAAGGGGAGGGCTTTTTCGGGGACAACCACCACTCACCTCGGTGCCCCCCGTCCCAACTTGAACTTAGAAACCGTCCCCAGCGAAATCCCACGTTCGGGCGAATAACTGTGAATTTTAAGCCCCTTTTTCTCTCAAGCTGGAAACGTGCAAAGTTGGGAAAAGGTGTTCATTTAGAGGCATCTCCACTTAGGGACGTCGTAGCACCTTAACTCAGGCGGCGTTGGAAAGGTCTGGTCCAGGGGAACACGGGGGTGTCAAGGTTGCCACGCGCACGCGCATCTCCGCGACGCTGCGAGCGAAACAAATTTTCAAACGCGCACACCGAAATGGGGACACTTTTTTCGGGGACAAACACCACTCACCTCGGTGCCCCCCATCCCAACTTGAATATAGAAACCGTCCCCAGCCAAATCCCACGTTCGGGCGAATAACTGTGAATTTTAAGCCCCTTTTCCTCTCAAGCTGGAAACGTGCAAAGTTGGGAAAAGGTGTTCATTTAGAGGCATCTCCACTTAGGGACGTCGTAGCACCTTAACTCAGGCGGCGTTGGAAAGGTCTGGTCCAGGGGAACACGGGGGTGTC
>NW_027120340.1:57500-60000 GCF_038355195.1 Osmerus mordax | reverse complement strand
CCGTCCTCAACAAAATCCCACGTTCGGGCGCAAAACTGCACGTTTGAGGCCACATTTTCAATGATGCTGGAAACTTACATTCAAAGCTGGGAAAATGTGCTCATCTACAGGCATCCCCACTTAGGGACGTCGTAGCACCTTGACTCGGGTGGCGTTGGAAAGGTCTGGTCCAGGGGAACACGGGCGTGTCAAGGTTGCCACGCGCACGCGCATCCCCGCTAAACAGGAGCCCAAACAAAACTTTAAACGGGGCTACGGAAAAGGGGAGAGCTTTTTCGGGGACAAACACCACTCACGTCGGTGCCCCCTGTTCCAACTTGAATTTAGAAACCGTCCTCAACAAAATCCCACGTTCGGGTGAATAACTGTGAATTTTAAGGCACATGCCTCTCTGGGCTGGGAGAGTGCATTCAAATAGGAGAAATTGGCTTCATTTAGAGGCATCCCCACTTGGGGACGTCGTAGCACCTTAACTCAGGTGGCGTTAGAAAGGTCTGGTCCAGGGGAACACGGGCGTGTCATGTTTGCCACGCGCACGCGCATCCCCGCTGAACAGGAGCCCAAACAAAACTTTAAACGGGGCTACGGAAAAGGGGAGGGCTTTTTCGGGGACAACCACCACTCACCTCGGTTCCCCCCATCCCAACTTGAATTTAGAAACCGTCCCCAGCCAAATCCCACGTTCGGGGGCAAAACTGC
The DNA here is from genome assembly GCF_038355195.1 of Osmerus mordax. Lineage (NCBI taxonomy): Eukaryota > Metazoa > Chordata > Actinopteri > Osmeriformes > Osmeridae > Osmerus > Osmerus mordax. The sequence goes on along the minus strand of NW_027120340.1, from coordinate 59,301 downwards.
TCGTTTGAGGCCACATTTTCAATGATACTGGAAACTTACATTCAAAGTTGGGAAAAGGTGTTCATTTACAGGCATCTCCACTTAGGGACGTCGTAGCACCTTAACTCAGGCGGCGTTAGAAAGGTCTGGTCCAGGGGAACACGGGCGTGTCAAGGTTGCCACGCGCACGCGCATCCCCGCTAAACAGGAGCCCAAACAAAACTTTAAACGGGGCTACGGAAAAGGGGAGAGCTTTTTCGGGGACAAACACCACTCACGTCGGTGCCCCCTGTTCCAACTTGAATTTAGAAACCGTCCTCAACAAAATCCCACGTTCGGGTGAATAACTGTGAATTTTAAGGCACATGCCTCTCTGGGCTGGGAGAGTGCATTCAAATAGGAGAAATTGGCTTCATTTAGAGGCATCCCCACTTGGGGACGTCGTAGCACCTTAACTCAGGTGGCGTTAGAAAGGTCTGGTCCAGGGGAACACGGGCGTGTCATGTTTGCCACGCGCACGCGCATCCCCGCTGAACAGGAGCCCAAACAAAACTTTAAACGGGGCTACGGAAAAGGGGAGGGCTTTTTCGGGGACAACCACCACTCACCTCGGTTCCCCCCATCCCAACTTGAATTTAGAAACCGTCCCCAGCCAAATCCCACGTTCGGGGGCAAAACTGCTCGTTTGAGGCCACATTTTCAATGATACTGGAAACTTACATTCAAAGTTGGGAAAAGGTGTTCATTTACAGGCATCTCCACTTAGGGACGTCGTAGCACCTTAACTCAGGCGGCGTTAGAAAGGTCTGGTCCAGGGGAACACGGGCGTGTCAAGGTTGCCACGCGCACGCGCATCCCCGCTAAACAGGAGCCCAAACAAAACTTTAAACGGGGCTACGGAAAAGGGGAGAGCTTTTTCGGGGACAAACACCACTCACGTCGGTGCCCCCTGTTCCAACTTGAATTTAGAAACCGTCCTCAACAAAATCCCACGTTCGGGTGAATAACTGTGAATTTTAAGGCACATGCCTCTCTGGGCTGGGAGAGTGCATTCAAATAGGAGAAATTGGCTTCATTTAGAGGCATCCCCACTTGGGGACGTCGTAGCACCTTAACTCAGGTGGCGTTAGAAAGGTCTGGTCCAGGGGAACACGGGCGTGTCATGTTTGCCACGCGCACGCGCATCCCCGTTGAACAGGAGCCCAAACAAAACTTTAAACGGGGCTACGGAAAAGGGGAGGGCTTTTTCGGGGACAACCACCACTCACCTCGGTGCCCCCCATCCCAACTTGAATTTAGAAACCGTCCCCAGCCAAATCCCACGTTCGGGGGCAAAACTGCACGTTTGAGGCCACATTTTCAATGATACTGGAAACTTACATTCAAAGTTGGGAAAAGGTGTTCATTTACAGGCATCCCCACTTGGGGACGTCGTAGCACCTTAACTCAGGCGGCGTTAGAAAGGTCTGGTCCAGGGGAACACGGGCGTGTCAAGGTTGCCACGCGCACGCGCTTCCCCGCTGAACAGGAGCCCAAACAAAACTTTAAACGGGGCTACGGAAAAGGGGAGGGCTTTTTCGGGGACAACCACCACTCACCTCGGTGCCCCCCATCCCAACTTGAACTTAGAAACCGTCCCCAGCGAAATCCCACGTTCGGGCGAATAACTGTGAATTTTAAGCCCCTTTTCCTCTCAAGCTGGAAACGTGCAAAGTTGGGAAAAGGTGTTCATTTACAGGCATCTCCACTTAGGGACGTCGTAGCACCTTAACTCAGGCGGCGTTAGAAAGGTCTGGTCCAGGGGAACACGGGCGTGTCAAGG
>NW_027120340.1:42500-47500 GCF_038355195.1 Osmerus mordax | reverse complement strand
AAAACGGGCAAAAAAAATAAAAAAAGACCCAAAACGCGCCGCCTACCGGCCGCTCGCGGGTGCCCGGGGTCGGGGTATGGGTCTAGCCTGTGCCGGGGCTTCAAATATGGGAAAAAAAAAAAAATTCAAAAAAAGCGCCCCCAACCGGCCGTTTCGGTATACGGGGGGCCGCCCGGGAAGTGCCGTGGTCGGGGTATGGCTCAGGGGCTCGCTGGGGCTTCAAAACGGCCAAGAAAAAAAAAATGACCCAAAACACGCCACCTACCGGCCGCTCGCGGGTGCCCGGGGTCGGGGTATGGGTCTAGCCTGTGCCGGGGCTTCAAATATGGAGAAAAAAAAAATTTCAAAAAAAGGGCCCCCATCGGCCCCCCGGGTAGTGCCGGGGTCGGGGGGCATGATTCTGGGGCGCCCCAGAGCCAAGTAGGCGCCTGGAGGAAAGGAAAAAAAAATTTAACTTTTTTTTGACCACCAGGGGTGGGGGGGTCTCATGCCCCATCGGGTGCCCGCCCCGAGTGCCTCTCAGGCGGATACATTTTCACCCGTGTGCGGGAGACACATATGGTGCATGGTCCGTGTATACACCATATGTGTAGTATGGGCAAAACCACTGTAAAGTCATACTGCCATTGACTTCCATTCATTTTCCCAGGATGACTTATATACTCTATGGTAGCTGTCTGGTGGACTGGGGGCCGCGACAATGTTACGCTTGTAAGTCAGAAGCTGGGAAATGCACTGCGAAGCTGGGAAAACCGTTTTTCGAGCTCATTTTCGGTTCCGCCCAACGGATTTTGATCAAAATAGGCTCATTCGAAAGGTATTAACCGGGGGCACACGGAAAACCGGGACTAATAACGCGCACGTGCGCGTGCGCGAAACGGGAAGCAAAAGAAAACTTCAATCGGAGCTACAACCGTGAACCGTCGCAGATAGGGCGGAAATTTCAACGCACGTCGCTGCGTCTCACTCCAACTTAAATAACAAAACTGTCCCCAGCGAAATCGGTTGGATAAAACGGAAACGGGAAGCGAAAGAAAACGTTAAACGTCAACACCGAAATGGCTATCGTCAATTCCAATGTGAAAACAACTCGCACGTATGTGTCTTACTCTAAAGCAGTGTATAAAACTATCCCCAGCCAAATCAGAGCTACGCAACGAAAACGGGAAGCGAAACAAAACTTTAAACGGAGCTACCGAATTGGAAATCATCAATCCTGGGAAAATAACAACTCACACGTGTGCCCCTTATTCTAACTTGAATTTAGAAACCGTCCTCAACAAAATCCCACGTTCGGGTGAATAACTGTGAATTTTAAGGCACATGCCTCTCTGGGCTGGGAGAGTGCATTCAAATAGGAGAAATTGGCTTCATTTAGAGGCATCTCCACTTAGGGACGTCGTAGCACCTTAACTCGGGTGGCGTTGGAAAGGTCTGGTCCAGGGGAACACGGGCGTGTCAAGTTTGCCACGCGCACGCGCATCCCCGCTAAACAGGGGCCAAAACAAAACTTTAAACGGAGCTACCGAATTGGAAACCATCAATCCTGGGAAAATAACAACTCACACGTGTGCCCCTTATGCTAACTTGAATTTAGAAACCGTCCTCAACAAAATCCCACGTTCGGGCGCAAAACTGCACGTTTGAGGCCACATTTTCAATGATGCTGGAAACTTACATTCAAAGCTGGGAAAATGTGCTCATCTACAGGCATCCCCACTTAGGGACGTCGTAGCACCTTGACTCGGGTGGCGTTGGAAAGGTCTGGTCCAGGGGAACACGGGCGTGTCAAGTTTGCCACGCGCACGCGCATCCCCGCTAAACAGGGGCCAAAACAAAACTTTAAACGGAGCTACCGAATTGGAAACCATCAATCCTGGGAAAATAACAACTCACACGTGTGCCCCTTATGCTAACTTGAATTTAGAAACCGTCCTCAACAAAATCCCACGTTCGGGCGCAAAACTGCACGTTTGAGGCCACATTTTCAATGATGCTGGAAACTTACATTCAAAGCTGGGAAAATGTGCTCATCTACAGGCATCCCCACTTAGGGACGTCGTAGCACCTTGACTCGGGTGGCGTTGGAAAGGTCTGGTCCAGGGGAACACGGGCGTGTCAAGGTTGCCACGCGCACGCGCATCCCCGCTAAACAGGAGCCCAAACAAAACTTTAAACGGGGCTACGGAAAAGGGGAGAGCTTTTTCGGGGACAAACACCACTCACGTCGGTGCCCCCTGTTCCAACTTGAATTTAGAAACCGTCCTCAACAAAATCCCACGTTCGGGTGAATAACTGTGAATTTTAAGGCACATGCCTCTCTGGGCTGGGAGAGTGCATTCAAATAGGAGAAATTGGCTTCATTTAGAGGCATCCCCACTTGGGGACGTCGTAGCACCTTAACTCAGGTGGCGTTAGAAAGGTCTGGTCCAGGGGAACACGGGCGTGTCATGTTTGCCACGCGCACGCGCATCCCCGCTGAACAGGAGCCCAAACAAAACTTTAAACGGGGCTACGGAAAAGGGGAGGGCTTTTTCGGGGACAACCACCACTCACCTCGGTTCCCCCCATCCCAACTTGAATTTAGAAACCGTCCCCAGCCAAATCCCACGTTCGGGGGCAAAACTGCTCGTTTGAGGCCACATTTTCAATGATACTGGAAACTTACATTCAAAGTTGGGAAAAGGTGTTCATTTACAGGCATCTCCACTTAGGGACGTCGTAGCACCTTAACTCAGGCGGCGTTAGAAAGGTCTGGTCCAGGGGAACACGGGCGTGTCAAGGTTGCCACGCGCACGCGCATCCCCGCTAAACAGGAGCCCAAACAAAACTTTAAACGGGGCTACGGAAAAGGGGAGAGCTTTTTCGGGGACAAACACCACTCACGTCGGTGCCCCCTGTTCCAACTTGAATTTAGAAACCGTCCTCAACAAAATCCCACGTTCGGGTGAATAACTGTGAATTTTAAGGCACATGCCTCTCTGGGCTGGGAGAGTGCATTCAAATAGGAGAAATTGGCTTCATTTAGAGGCATCCCCACTTGGGGACGTCGTAGCACCTTAACTCAGGTGGCGTTAGAAAGGTCTGGTCCAGGGGAACACGGGCGTGTCATGTTTGCCACGCGCACGCGCATCCCCGTTGAACAGGAGCCCAAACAAAACTTTAAACGGGGCTACGGAAAAGGGGAGGGCTTTTTCGGGGACAACCACCACTCACCTCGGTGCCCCCCATCCCAACTTGAATTTAGAAACCGTCCCCAGCCAAATCCCACGTTCGGGGGCAAAACTGCACGTTTGAGGCCACATTTTCAATGATACTGGAAACTTACATTCAAAGTTGGGAAAAGGTGTTCATTTACAGGCATCCCCACTTGGGGACGTCGTAGCACCTTAACTCAGGCGGCGTTAGAAAGGTCTGGTCCAGGGGAACACGGGCGTGTCAAGGTTGCCACGCGCACGCGCTTCCCCGCTGAACAGGAGCCCAAACAAAACTTTAAACGGGGCTACGGAAAAGGGGAGGGCTTTTTCGGGGACAACCACCACTCACCTCGGTGCCCCCCATCCCAACTTGAACTTAGAAACCGTCCCCAGCGAAATCCCACGTTCGGGCGAATAACTGTGAATTTTAAGCCCCTTTTCCTCTCAAGCTGGAAACGTGCAAAGTTGGGAAAAGGTGTTCATTTACAGGCATCTCCACTTAGGGACGTCGTAGCACCTTAACTCAGGCGGCGTTAGAAAGGTCTGGTCCAGGGGAACACGGGCGTGTCAAGGTTGCCACGCGCACGCGCATCCCCGCTGAACAGGAGCCCAAACAAAACTTTAAACGGGGCTACGGAAAAGGGGAGGGCTTTTTCGGGGACAACCACCACTCACCTCGGTGCCCCCCATCCCAACTTGAATATAGAAACCGTCCCCAGCCAAATCCCACGTTCGGGGGCAAAACTGCTCGTTTGAGGCCACATTTTCAATGATACTGGAAACTTACATTCAAAGTTGGGAAAATGTGCTCATCTACAGGCATCCCCACTTGGGGACGTCGTAGCACCTTGACTCAGGCGGCGTTAGAAAGGTCTGGACCAGGGGAACACGGGGGTGTCAAGTTTGCCACGCGCACGCGCTTCCCCGCTGAACAGGAGCCCAAACAGAACTTTAAACGGGGCTACGGAAAAGGGGAGGGCTTTTTCGGGGACAACCACCACTCACCTCGGTGCCCCCCATCCCAACTTGAATATAGAAACCGTCCCCAGCCAAATCCCACGTTCGGGCGAATAACTGTGAATTTTAAGCCCCTTTTCCTCTCAAGCTGGAAACGTGCAAAGTTGGGAAAAGGTGTTCATTTAGAGGCATCTCCACTTAGGGACGTCGTAGCACCTTAACTCAGGCGGCGTTGGAAAGGTCTGGTCCAGGGGAACACGGGGGTGTCAAGGTTGCCACGCGCACGCGCTTCCCCGCTGAACAGGAGCCCAAACAAAACTTTAAACGGGGCTACGGAAAAGGGGAGGGCTTTTTCGGGGACAACCACCACTCACCTCGGTGCCCCCCGTCCCAACTTGAACTTAGAAACCGTCCCCAGCGAAATCCCACGTTCGGGCGAATAACTGTGAATTTTAAGCCCCTTTTTCTCTCAAGCTGGAAACGTGCAAAGTTGGGAAAAGGTGTTCATTTAGAGGCATCTCCACTTAGGGACGTCGTAGCACCTTAACTCAGGCGGCGTTGGAAAGGTCTGGTCCAGGGGAACACGGGGGTGTCAAGGTTGCCACGCGCACGCGCATCTCCGCGACGCTGCGAGCGAAACAAATTTTCAAACGCGCACACCGAAATGGGGACACTTTTTTCGGGGACAAACACCACTCACCTCGGTGCCCCCCATCCCAACTTGAATATAGAAACCGTCCCCAGCCAAATCCCACGTTCGGGCGAATAACTGTGAATTTTAAGCCCCTTTTCCTCTCAAGCTGGAAACGTGCAAAGTTGGGAAAAGGTGTTCATTTAGAGGCATCT
>NW_027120340.1:30000-32500 GCF_038355195.1 Osmerus mordax | reverse complement strand
AACTCACACGTGTGCCCCTTATTCTAACTTGAATTTAGAAACCGTCCTCAACAAAATCCCACGTTCGGGTGAATAACTGTGAATTTTAAGGCACATGCCTCTCTGGGCTGGGAGAGTGCATTCAAATAGGAGAAATTGGCTTCATTTAGAGGCATCTCCACTTAGGGACGTCGTAGCACCTTAACTCGGGTGGCGTTGGAAAGGTCTGGTCCAGGGGAACACGGGCGTGTCAAGTTTGCCACGCGCACGCGCATCCCCGCTAAACAGGGGCCAAAACAAAACTTTAAACGGAGCTACCGAATTGGAAACCATCAATCCTGGGAAAATAACAACTCACACGTGTGCCCCTTATGCTAACTTGAATTTAGAAACCGTCCTCAACAAAATCCCACGTTCGGGCGCAAAACTGCACGTTTGAGGCCACATTTTCAATGATGCTGGAAACTTACATTCAAAGCTGGGAAAATGTGCTCATCTACAGGCATCCCCACTTAGGGACGTCGTAGCACCTTGACTCGGGTGGCGTTGGAAAGGTCTGGTCCAGGGGAACACGGGCGTGTCAAGTTTGCCACGCGCACGCGCATCCCCGCTAAACAGGGGCCAAAACAAAACTTTAAACGGAGCTACCGAATTGGAAACCATCAATCCTGGGAAAATAACAACTCACACGTGTGCCCCTTATGCTAACTTGAATTTAGAAACCGTCCTCAACAAAATCCCACGTTCGGGCGCAAAACTGCACGTTTGAGGCCACATTTTCAATGATGCTGGAAACTTACATTCAAAGCTGGGAAAATGTGCTCATCTACAGGCATCCCCACTTAGGGACGTCGTAGCACCTTGACTCGGGTGGCGTTGGAAAGGTCTGGTCCAGGGGAACACGGGCGTGTCAAGGTTGCCACGCGCACGCGCATCCCCGCTAAACAGGAGCCCAAACAAAACTTTAAACGGGGCTACGGAAAAGGGGAGAGCTTTTTCGGGGACAAACACCACTCACGTCGGTGCCCCCTGTTCCAACTTGAATTTAGAAACCGTCCTCAACAAAATCCCACGTTCGGGTGAATAACTGTGAATTTTAAGGCACATGCCTCTCTGGGCTGGGAGAGTGCATTCAAATAGGAGAAATTGGCTTCATTTAGAGGCATCCCCACTTGGGGACGTCGTAGCACCTTAACTCAGGTGGCGTTAGAAAGGTCTGGTCCAGGGGAACACGGGCGTGTCATGTTTGCCACGCGCACGCGCATCCCCGCTGAACAGGAGCCCAAACAAAACTTTAAACGGGGCTACGGAAAAGGGGAGGGCTTTTTCGGGGACAACCACCACTCACCTCGGTTCCCCCCATCCCAACTTGAATTTAGAAACCGTCCCCAGCCAAATCCCACGTTCGGGGGCAAAACTGCTCGTTTGAGGCCACATTTTCAATGATACTGGAAACTTACATTCAAAGTTGGGAAAAGGTGTTCATTTACAGGCATCTCCACTTAGGGACGTCGTAGCACCTTAACTCAGGCGGCGTTAGAAAGGTCTGGTCCAGGGGAACACGGGCGTGTCAAGGTTGCCACGCGCACGCGCATCCCCGCTAAACAGGAGCCCAAACAAAACTTTAAACGGGGCTACGGAAAAGGGGAGAGCTTTTTCGGGGACAAACACCACTCACGTCGGTGCCCCCTGTTCCAACTTGAATTTAGAAACCGTCCTCAACAAAATCCCACGTTCGGGTGAATAACTGTGAATTTTAAGGCACATGCCTCTCTGGGCTGGGAGAGTGCATTCAAATAGGAGAAATTGGCTTCATTTAGAGGCATCCCCACTTGGGGACGTCGTAGCACCTTAACTCAGGTGGCGTTAGAAAGGTCTGGTCCAGGGGAACACGGGCGTGTCATGTTTGCCACGCGCACGCGCATCCCCGCTGAACAGGAGCCCAAACAAAACTTTAAACGGGGCTACGGAAAAGGGGAGGGCTTTTTCGGGGACAACCACCACTCACCTCGGTTCCCCCCATCCCAACTTGAATTTAGAAACCGTCCCCAGCCAAATCCCACGTTCGGGGGCAAAACTGCTCGTTTGAGGCCACATTTTCAATGATACTGGAAACTTACATTCAAAGTTGGGAAAAGGTGTTCATTTACAGGCATCTCCACTTAGGGACGTCGTAGCACCTTAACTCAGGCGGCGTTAGAAAGGTCTGGTCCAGGGGAACACGGGCGTGTCAAGGTTGCCACGCGCACGCGCATCCCCGCTAAACAGGAGCCCAAACAAAACTTTAAACGGGGCTACGGAAAAGGGGAGAGCTTTTTCGGGGACAAACACCACTCACGTCGGTGCCCCCTGTTCCAACTTGAATTTAGAAACCGTCCTCAACAAAATCCCACGTTCGGGTGAATAACTGTGAATTTTAAGGCACATGCCTCTCTGGGCTGGGAGAGTGCATTCAAATAGGAGAAATTGGCTTCATTTAGAGGCATCCCCACTTGGGGACGTCGTAGCACCTTAACTCAGG